>NW_006778358.1:1309351-1309947 GCF_000442215.2 Lipotes vexillifer | reverse complement strand
CGGCCATGGCTCACGGGCCCAGCCGCCCCGCGGCATGTGGGATCTTCCCGGACCGGGACACGAACCCACGTCCCCTGCATCGGCAGGTGCGCCACCAGGGAAGCCCGGGAGTGACATTCTTTAGTTGGCACCTGTAGAGCTTGTTGAGCTGTTAGCAATACAGGTTCCCCCCGGAATTCGAAAGCAGGGCGTGCCTATGAAAGCTTTCCTTAGCCAAAATGGTGCAAAGTGAAGATACGACTACCTTAAGACACAGCTTGCTAATGGATGCACAAAATAAATCAAGAAGAAGCACAGGTGTTCACACACACAGTTCAAGGCTATGGCAGCTTGATGCTGAGGTGCTGAGTATGGATCCCAGGGAAGGAGCTTGGAGGTGCTACTCTCCCGTCTCTGGGTGTGAGCTGCCTCTGTAACGGTTCTCTGAGAAACTAATGCTGAATGCTATTTTGCTTTTTGACTTTTTTCTTAAATTTGAAAATCCTCTTCGGATTTCTTTCAGTTAGCAACAAGGTACTAATGTAGGTCTTTCGTAAAAGTGAACTGGCACAAAGCGAAATTTAGAAAAGTCGGGGATACCTGTACCCATCCTTGTA
>NW_006778358.1:1296717-1309341 GCF_000442215.2 Lipotes vexillifer | reverse complement strand
TCTTTCCCTGGCCTGAGTGTAGGGTCTTAGGGTTGATTCCCAAAGCTATGGGAATAAAAACAAGGATGAGGGTCACATTAAGCCTTCAGGACTAAAAAGGCTGCTGCACAACCTTAAAAGCAAGTGATGATATTTGCCAGAGACGTTTGAGAATAGCCAAGATGCTACCTTTGTGGACTGGCCTATGCTGGGCCCAAGGGAGATGAGCCAGGCTGACCTGATGAGGTCCCTGCCGGCTCATCAGATTCTGCAAGAAGAGAACGACCTGGTGCATAATTACATCCCCCTAGTGGGTCACTCCTTTGTTCACATAACAGAAATCTTTACATGCAAAGGGACCGTCAGGGGCTCTGCCATTCTCCAACAACACGTTCGTTTCTCTCTCTTGGGTTAAAACTCTTCTCAGTAACACACCACCTCAGACTTGGCAGCAGGAAGGAATTAGGAAACCAAACAGCACCCCCGTGGGGCTCGCGTGCGGCTCACACTGACATGCATGCATTGTGCACTGACCTGGCTTAAATTCAGAGCGTGGTTCCCCTTCCATAAAATTCAGAAGCATCTTTAAAATACGGAGATGACTATGGTGATTTTACATACAATTTTTTTTTTTTTTTTTTTTTTTTCCTTGCGGTACGCGGGCCTCTCACTGTTGTGGCCTCTCCCATTTGCGGAGCACAGGCTCCGGACGCGCAGGCTCAGCGGCCATGGCTCACGGGCCCAGCCGCTCCGCGGCATGTGGGACCTTCCCGAAACGGGGCACGAACCCGCGTCTCCTGCATCGGCAGGCGGACTCTCAAGCACTGCGCCACCAGGGAAGCCCTTTACATACAATTTTAAAGTACAAGGAAAGAAGGACCGATGACGTGGCAAAGAACACAAGCTCTGCTGTTGGCCTGTGGGCACAGAGGAGAGCGCTGCTGTCTGACCCTGGACAAGTTACTGGCCATCTTTAACTTCAGTTTCCCCGTCTGTAAAATGGAGATAATCACAGGAGCCGCAAGAGGGGAAAACACCCATTAAAATACTCAAGTCTTTGCATATGGTCTGGAGTAATAAGCGCGCCATAAATGGCGATGGCCATTATTATTACTGTTGTTAATTACAGTCAAGGCAAGCGTGCTCAGAGAGTTAGGGAGAAAAGGGCAGTGTTAGGGCACATACACTGACGACGGACTAGGAAATTTCCTGAGACTCTTAAAAAAAATGTTAAGATCTATTGTGTGGTCTTGGGCAAGTCAGCTTATGCTGTCTGTGCCTTATTTCCTCCTTTGGAGAAAGAGGATTCTAACAGTCACTGCTTGGTCGGGTTATTTAGCAGATTAATGGATTAATATACATAAAGCACTTAGACCCATTACCTGGAACAGAGTCAGGGCTATTTAACCTTTTGTTATTATTACCATCATTAAGACAAAGCAAAGCACTGTTCTCAAATAGGTCAGCCAAGGTAGAGAAGAAAATGTTACTTATTTCACTAACATTTATGAGTCAAGCAAGTTTAATCATGACTCCTGATACTAGTAAAACTAATTTTTTTTTTTTTTTTTTCAGTATGCGGGCCTCTCACTGTTGTGGCCTCTCCCGCTGCGGAGCACAGGCTCCGGACGCACAGGCTCAGCGGCCATGGCTCACGGGCCCAGCCGCTCCGCGGCATGTGGGATCTTCCCGGACCGGGGCACGAACCTGTGTCCCCTGCATCGGCAGGCGGACTCTCAACCACTGCGCCACCAGGGAAGCCCTAGTACAACTAATTTTTATGGTGGTATCCTTACAAGGTTTTGTTTTGTTTTTTTTAAGTTATAATTCTGGATTTGGACAGAGATGGTTAAATTCTAAAGTGCTCCCATAAATATTTTTAATTCTGCTGAGACTTGTTGCTAAAAGAGATGAATGTGTGCCTCTAGTTAATCATTCAAATAATTTGTCTCTTGGAAGTCTGTCCTGTCGCAAAAGGAAACCTTAGAACACCTAACAGTCTGTACCCACGGCCAGCTCTGTGCATGTTGAAATGTTTCTCAGCATCACGGACATTGCAAACCACGATTACAATTGGGCCGTTAATCCTTCTGATAGTTAGGTGTGCTGGTGATACAAAACAGCATGAGTCCTACCCTGTACCCTAGGAGGCACCTACCACATCCTGCACTCCATCATTTAATTTCAAGCCATGGGAAGATCCAGAAACACCAGTGCAGTGTTACTATGAGTTTTGGGGTTGTGAGATTCTAGCAGATGCTCCTGCTGGCTGCAGATTACTTTTCCTGTTTGTCTTTCTGCTTAGCCAGGCACTGTCTGCCGACAGAATCATGCTCAGGAGGTAATCCTCTCTACCTTCAGAAAACCACAAATATCTTTTACTCCAGAGCTATGCTCTTCTGCTGTGCAAGCCTGTGATTACAAAGCCCTGGAGGGGCTACTCCCTTGCCTGGGGTGACAGAGAGGGAGGAGACAGGAGGGGAAAAGCTCCAACACAAGCAACTGGTCCCTGAGGGGCTGTTTGCTTAATTCCACCGGGATTGTGTTATTTGGCAGATGCTTCTTTGTACACTTTCTGATAAAGGAAAGTTTAGAAGCAGTGTATTTTTTCAGTAAATCGCTTAATGAGCATAACAAAACACTCCAGGAGTGAAATTTTTCTGCCAGGGTGTACAAACTGCAGGTGTGCCCAGGCAAAAATCCCACCAAATCCCTCCCGGCCCCTAAGATGTGCCTATGTTGGCCACTGAACAGAATCACTAATCACGTGAAGACAGAACATCCAGGGCCTGAGCGCTAGGGACTCCGGTGTTTGCTAATAACACGAGAATCTCTTTGAACAATAAGGCAACTGAAAAGCTGTTCATAAACATCTCAGCAAAGTCCCTTAAAGTAATTTTGATCTAGTCATCCCAATGGATCTTTACTTCATTTTTAGCAAATTGAGCCTAGTCTCATGCTAGTTTAACAAGGGGAAAGGTCTAGAAAGTAAAGCAAGAGATGTATAAGTGATCACCATAGTGACCATAACATCCAACATTTTTACTTTCTGACCTGCATCCTTAAGTTTAAACCCAAGTGAAGAGTCGTGAAGACAGGTAAAAAGAATGCTAACACAGGGAAGTTAAACTTCATAATTTGAAAGCGCGTGCGCGCATGCGCGCGCACACACACGCACGCACGCACGCACGCACGCACGGTTTTGTCTTACCAGCTGACTTGGTTGTAAAGAATACCATACAAGAGCGAGCGTATTCCGTCAAGGTTAAGCGTCTAGACTCCATTCTTAGAGTTTTATCAGTTAAGAAGAAAAAACAGAGAGAGTCTTTTTTTTTTTAATCCTTAGTTTAAAAAAAAGGCTTTTGTTTGGTTCCTTTTTCAACACTGGCTAGATTTTGATCAGTCTCCAAACTCCTGTTACCTTTAGGCTGAAATCAAGACTAGAAGATGCCAAGCCCTAGATTTTCCTTTTCCTAGAAAAAACTACCAGACACTGGATAACAGAATGCAAGTCCTAAGGACAGTCACTTTTGACCTTTCATTCTCAATATTCTAACTCTGCACCATAAATAAGACACTTTACGCATGTCATGGAAGTCTATGGGACCCAGCGTTTATTTTGACCTGTGAAGACAGAATATTCACTGCCAGAGGTAGGAACTGCCAGCCCTGACTGTCAAGTACCATGTACCCAATCACAAGTCAAACCTGCAAAAATGACCAATGTCTGACTTTCTTGTGGCCTAACATATTATAATAAACGTCCAGGCTGGCCTCATCTAAGACATTTAGCCACGCCCCTCTATGACTGTCCCAGAAACCTTCTGAGAATAAGCAAGAGAATATATGCGACGTATGTCTTAAAAGGGGAGGGTGGTTCTTGCCACACAAGTGATGAATGGTAACATTTTGCTTCTGTCCTGACCACACCTCACACCTCCCATAAACAGTTTGCTCATGAAGCGATCCCAACACTCTTTTAAATTCTCAAAAAGTAGAGCAACTGGCCAAAGCGAGGAATTCCCCCAACACTTTTTAATAATAGTTTGCTTTTCCTCTTTCTGTATCCAAGTTATGGTTCCTAGATTTTAAAGAAGAAACATTATTCTAGCAGAGTATATGTGTCTACGATTTTCTATTTTGTGTTAGGACTAAAATATTAAGAACCACATTAAGAAAGTTCTTTCTGCTACAATTTTCTAGGAAGGAGGGGACTGCTGAAAAAAATCAGAAACATGGATTATTCTTTTCTGGATTCAGAACTCGACCAAATTTTGATTTTTTTTTTAACTTGGTCTTTATCACGTTAAATTTGAAATCAAACAATCTATTTAAAAGGTTAATTGATCTGTGCATTTTCTTGATTTGTGACAGCTACTCGTTTTTCATTACATATCATTTCTCTTTAAGTTTTTTTTAAAAAACAGCTTCATTGCAGTATATTTAACATACGTATTTGAGGTGTTCAATTTGATATTCTGACATACATATATGCCAGCGAAGCCATCACCACTATCAAAATAACTCAAACGTTTGCTTCCACTTTTTAAAAAAAAATTGAGATGTAATTGACATCTAACATTGTATTAGTTTTAGGTGTAAAACGTAATGATTTGATATAGTTATATATTGCTAAATGACCACCCCAGTAAGTTTAGTTGACATCCGTCACCACACATGGTTACAACCTTTTCTCTTGTGATGAGGACTTTTAAGATCTGCTCTTTTAGCAACACTCCAACATGCAATATAGCATTATTAACTACAGTGTGACGGTTATTCTAATGATTGGTTTAGTTGCCAGCTGTAAGCAAAGGTATATGCCTTTGAATTTGCTGTATAAGATGGCTTCTGGAAATGACAAATGATTTGATGTAGTAAGTACTGCATTTTCAGATTTGCTTCCTAATTCTACTTATCTGTCAGTGCTCCCTCTGGCTCTCTAATGACGCCCAGGCAGCCTCACTCAGAGTCTGTCCAAAAGGAGAAGGTTTGCACCTAAAGACAGCCAAGGTGCATCCCGGAAGGTGATTCCAAGAGCATCTGTGAAATAGAAAACGAATGGAAAACAGGGAAGTTCCCACTGAGTGAAGCCTCAGTAAGAGAACCCACAGCTGCTCCAGATCAGCGTGCCTGTTGGTTTTACATAACTTGACGGGCTAATACCTTAATCATGATTTTTTCCTTCACACTGCAGCACATGTCTGGAACTGTCCTAAAAGTTTCGAGGGGGAACTTATATGACTAACATGCATAAAGGTACTAACTGTCTCTACTGTTTTTACATTCGTTAGGTAGAAGTGGGCAAACAAGATGTTTGGAGAGACAAAGAGCTAACACACAAATTTTTGTTAAAAAAACGAAATTAAAAACAGGACCTCTTCAATCTGGACAAATGAGGGATCCATGGGAAAACAATTAAAGTATAAAATAAGTGATAATCTTTTTCTCTCCTAAAATTTATTTTTTAATTGAGGTAAAAACACATAGTATAACATTTACCATTTTAACCATTTTTAAGGTGTGAAGTTCAGTGCCATGAAGTACATTCACACTGTTGTACAAACATGACCACCATCCACCTCCAGAACTTTGTTCACTTGCAAAACTGAAACTCTGTACTCATCAGACACTAAGTCCCCATGCCCCGCCCTCAGCCCCTGGCCACCACCATTCTCCTTCTGTCTCTGTGACTTTGGCTACTCTAGGTATCTCTCTAGTGGAATCACACAGTATGTGTCCTCTTGTGACTGGCTTCTTTCACTTTGAGTGATGTCTTCAAGGTTCATCCACGTGGTAGCATGTGTCAATATGTGATAACTGAGTTTTCCCCAAATCCTACAGTTCCAGAATTACGTGTCAATTCTGAGGCTCTAAGGAGTTAGCTGGGGTTTTTTTGGCTTTTTTTTAAGAAAAATTAAATGGACCAGTGCTTTACAAAGGGATAATAAACGTTGAGTTATTTCTACCCCCAGAAGATAGTAAAAGGCTAACTAGATAAATGCTTTCACTAAAATTAGATGGATTCCTAGGTAACAGATGCATAGAAGGCTATGTATTGTGAGGAAATTTAGAATATCATTTCAGCCTGCTCTGTTTAAGGCAGAGTTGGTAAAAATATTAGTTGGTGTCCTCTATAATACTGATCTCACCTAAGAGCCACTTGAGGCTGGGGGTTGGTGGGTGGTTTCTTACCCGGAGGGAGGATGGCCTTGCCTATCATCTCCCATCTGCCAGGTCTGGAGACTGCTAGTATGTTTCAGGCAGGAGTGAACCACATCGAAAGCTCAGCTCACTGGCAGATCTGAAGGCCAAGGACAGAGACCAGCTCTGACCAAGCAACACCCGCAAAGTGCCTGGACTGCAGGGTCTACGCCAGTCCAGCAACATCTTCTGGAGCCTTGGGGCCGGCCAGTCATTCAGGTTTGGCCAGCGTGGTTCAGCCTAGAGGACACACAGGTGGGTGAGCCCCACCTAGGTCTTCCTCGGGAACCAGCTCGGTCTCACTCTGCATAGACGTGGGGAAACAGAAGTGAGCTGACCATCCATGCGGCCTGTCGAGCCTTTAGCTTGCAGCATCCTGAGAAAACATTCAGCTAAGCTTCTTGGGCTGGACTTGAATCAGATGGTGCTGGGGGGTTGTGGGAGTGGGAGCTTCCTTCTGTCTCTCCCAAGTCCTCTCCATTCACTAAGTGCTCAGGAGCCATGACCGAGCAGTCATGTCACCCCTGAATGGTGGTGTTCCATCCCTTTTCCTCTGTGATAGAGCCTAGAGCAGAATGTTCTGGACATTCTGGACACAAGGCAGAACACATGAAGATGCCTAGAGAGAAAATCTGTCCTCCCCACCCTCTCCTCTGTTCCCACTGTGGTTCCGCGGCAGGACGGAAGAGTCTGGAGAGCTTCCTGGTAAGGCGGGTGCTGAGCTGTGGTCAGAGAGCCGGGGTGATTAGAACGTGCCAAGGATGTAACTGCCTGCCCTGCGGCAGTGGGAGCCCATCTCCTGGGCCATTCAGCTCCCCAACCAATGAGTGCCCTGCTTCTCATTTCTCTATAACACACTGGACCCCAACATATAGGAACTTCTGCCGATGAGCACGGGGGCTGGCCAAAAAGGAAGGAAAAGAGCCCATCTCCTGGTAGCAGGAGAGGTGAAGCAGACATCCCTGAAGCAAGAGCGGGCAGGCAGGCCCTGGTCAGAAGCCTGAGCCTGAGCAGGCAGTGGGCGGGAGGGAGGAAACTCAGCTAACGTGGGTTCTTCAGCCGCCTCTATGTGCCCTGGCTCTGAGGTTATGGCCCTTCACCAAAGGAAAACTACGCAACAGAAGCAGTAAGGAGAACCTTCCAGGCTCCGTGAAATCCCAGCTTCCAAATTGACAGCCAGGCAGCACCACTCACACAGCGCGCACACGTTTTGGACACTCAGGTAAGTAAAGATACCTGGGATCTATTTTAGACACCTGAATGTGACCTTTTCGTAACGGACAGGATGCTTTTCTCTTCCTCCTGTGAATCCACGAAGCAGGGGTAAAGGGGAAGCATAGGGTGTTCCTGCATCATCCCCAAGATCCTGACCTGCAGTCAAGGTCACATTCACAGTACAGCAAATGAGCCCCTTGGCCGCAGAGCAGGATGACCTCATTAGCTAGGCTGCTGGGTTTGTCTTCCTCTGCCTCATGCCTTACACTTCCCCTGAGTTCAAGTATAACCTAAAGCCTTTAAAAATTTTTTAATATCCCCAAGGTTGGCAGTCTTGGGACAACTCTGATGTCTTATGTTTCTCCCTGCAGCCCATTCTTCCTCTGAACGATAAGCGAACAGGTTCACTTACTTCCTAAACACACAGTTATGTTTCACTTGCCAAGTTTCCCTGACCTTACTTTTGGCCTAACGTGTTTCTAGCTGCATATACTATTTCAGCATTTTCGCCAAACTTCCTGACTGTCAGCTCAAAAGCAGCAGTCAAGCTTTAATTTAGAAATAAGAGGTCCTTAACCAAAAGAAACACATTAATGCCGTTTTGATCTCCACTGTAGCCTTCTAACACTTTAGGTCTGCCCTCACTTTGGTGAGCTTCCACGGTGACTATTTAGATTTTACTAAGGTGTGTAGCTGTAACTCAGAGATGTGGGGACACACAGGAAGTCAAAGATAACTTTATATTTTCCATATTTCCAACCGCACGCGGGAGCCAGGCCACCTGGACTCAGATGAGCCCCGTCCACTGTGTGTAGCATCCCGCTTCACGACGGCACAGGAAGAGCCTGCAGGTTTGGGATTTGTTTATTAGCACACTCTCCACACTTTAGTCCCCCCCCCCCCCCCCCCCCCCCCCGGACTTTCCTTTGGGTATAACAAGCTCTTTGTCTGGGTCTGAGAATTCTGGTGCTTCTAGGACCGTCTTTTAGGGAGGATTGGAACCATCAGGTTGGTATCCATTTTCTACTTAAAAATGTGCCTTTCGGGGGAGAAATTACTTACCAGCCTATCATATTATCAACTTTTTTCTGTTCTTCTATTCCTGTGTAGCTAAGCATGCAAGGGGAAAACAGCTCTTTCTCCACCACTGAACTTTCAGAGTAGACTTTAATAAGATATCTGATCATTTAACATCCAGATTAATGGTGTTGACAAAAGCGTGCTTTCCAATAAATCCTCCCTTTTGTTATTTTGGCAAAGAACAAAAATGAGTATCCTTTTACCTGTTTGTCTAATAGTGAATCTGGTGAAAGTCTAGTTTGGGTGAATAAATGAGTCCAGAGCTGTCTTTCTTCTTCCCTCTATCCTGCACGTGAAGCCACCACCCTGAGGTTTAAAGACTTCGTTCGCTGCTGGCAGAAGAAAATAGGGTGGTTTTTGTTTGTTTTGTTTTAACCCTCCTGGTTTCATTAAGAAAGGACAAGGAAAGAAGACAGTATAAAGTAATCAAACAAAACCGGTGTGTACGTGTGTTTAGGGGCTAGTGTCCAGGAAGAGCTATCTCAGGAGCCCCTCATTAAGACTTTAGTACTTGCCACTTTTACCATATAGGGCCATAAACTTACAGGGTCTTCTGTAAGACCCTACCCAAAGACTTGGGTTGACAATGACTTGAGAGGAAGTTACTCTGGGTCCAGCCCTAGGAGAAGCCACACAGGGTTGCTGGAGTTCCCCTTGGATTCCAATCCACCAAGGGAGAAGGCAGAGCCTAATCTGACTCTCCCCACACTGGGCTCTGTGGGGTACCTTTAATGTCCTACGACACTGGTCAATGACCAAAGGTACAAGGGGACCCAGGGTATGTTTGACCAGCGACGTGCCAGAGGTAACAGGTTAATCACCCCAGGACTGCAAACTGGCCACTGAAAACTCTCCTTGTGGACTTTTCACCATCTAAGAGATCCCAGTAAAACTCTTATTTTGACATAGCCAAGTTCTAACCTCATGAGTATCTTTTGCTAAATCATGCTCAAAGCACCAGGTCAAGCTGCTAGGCGGTGGTTGTGATGCTTAACGTTTAAAGGCTGTTACCAAAGTGTCTACGATGACAATTTCCATGAGTCAAGGGTGGAAGAAGGCATTGCTATCATTTACATGTATTTAGTGTTAACAGTCAGTGGAGTTTGGACTATGATAAGAAGTGGGCAAGATTTATTTAATAACCACTTTTAAGTGCTTTTTAGTCATTCAGCTTTTCAGAGGATTTCTTTTTCAGCTATTTCATACGTGGGCGACGGAATGGTAGCTCAAGCGTAAATGATGAAGCCATAGCTAAGCAAGTGATTCTCGTTTCTTGGGCTGTTTCTATGAAAGATCTAGTTTACATCATCCAGCACAACTCCTATGAGAGAACACACCCATCTCACACACTGGGAAATGGACTAAGAATGAACCTCAAGTTTGGAGCTTTTCAAACTGTGGTCTTGCAGGTTGTCTTATGAGATGAAGGGCTCTTCCTCAAAAGCAGTGCATTGCTCTTAGGGAGAGGAAGGGGGCCGATAAACCACTAAAGGCACAGCGTTAGCTGACAAGAGCAAAACCTTTATTATTTTTATCCATACTGGTGGGGGGAGAAAAAGATGTAAAAGTAGGCATCTCAAAATGAGCGATTATGAGGCCAGTAAAGAAAACAGAGATCACTGAGGGAAAAACGAGATGTTACTGGTTTTGAAATGAAGTCCTTGCTATGGAGGCTGCACTGTAGTGCTCTGGATAACAGCTGTGTACAAGGATGCCCTGACTGCGGATGGATGGAAGGTACCTTTCTTCCTGCGGGACCGGCAGGCTTCAGCCAAGAGAAGCAGCAAGCTCACAGCACTAAGTGAACAAAAGGGTCGTAATCAAGAAGGATGGTGTGTATCAGGGACTTCACCTGTGCTCCTGTGTAGCAGCTCTGCACAGGGCTGATGCTTTCATCTTAGCTGTCCTCTGGGACTGCCAGGGCCACATCAGCCGAGGACCATCTACTGCTCAGGCTGCCCAAACATATGGGTGGGCAGAGGGACAGGCCATTTGTCCTGTGCCTGCACACATGGACCATGGACCCAGCCTTTCCAACAAGCTTAGGATAGAGAGAAAGGGAGGACCATGTGCTTCCAAGTAACTGCGGCTCGTTAGGAGACTCCCAAGAAAAACTACAAGTGAAAATTCAAGAAGGATTTTTAGTTTGTTTTTTTTAAGTTTTACACTGTTCTATGATGATGAGAAACTTCAAATGTCTAGGGGCTTCTCTGGTGGCGCAGTGGTTGAGAATCTGCCTGCCAATGCAGGGGACATGGGTTCGAGCCCTGGTCTGGGAGGATCCCACATGCTGCGGAGCAACTGGACCTGTGAGCCACAACTACTGAGCCTGCGCGTCTGGAGCCTGTGCTCCGCAACAAGACAGGTTGCGACAGTGAGAGGCCCGCGCACCGCGATGAAGAGTGGCCACCACTCGCCGCAACTAGAGAAAGCCCTCGCGCAGAAACGAAGACCCAACGCAGCAAAAAATAATAAATTAATTTATAAAACTCACTCCAAATTTCATACACAATAAAAACTACTATTAAAAAAAAGTCACAACTGCACCTTTCTATGATAAAGCAGTAGTAATTATTAGGAAGATGACATCTTATTATCAGGAAAAGTAAGGTATACATTGTTTTTCATGCTCTGTTGAAAGAAAAAGAGTGATTTATCTCCCTCCATCCTCCCCCTCCCCTCACTCCCCTCCCCACCAAAACAAAACAAAACAGAAAAAGCAAAAAAAAAACAAACAAACAAAAACACACCTCAGAAGAGATAAAAGAAGAAAAATGCTTTCATGCTTAGGAGCTGTCCACCCTTAAAAAGGACAATAGCACGTGTATAAAATGGTATTTCTATTGTACATTTTTGGAAACCACAGCAACATGCAGACTAGAGGAGTGACAGTCACCAAGAGGTTAATTGTACTGTGTTCTCATCCAGTCTGGGTTGCAGGCTTTATTTTTTGAAGCCCCACCATCAGCTTTACAGGAAATCCATGCTTTGCTTTCTAAGGTTTTCCTTTTTTTTTTTCTTTTCTTTTTTCTAAATTGAATCGATCCCATTAAAAAGAAAATCTAGCTTATTTCAAACAACCTATAAATATTTTACATCATTCTAAGGGAAACCTCAAACAAGAGAAAACTATCAAAATGTTGCCAAGGTTATGTACTCAATGATTTAATAAGCTCAAAAGGGAAATACATGTAAACAAGTACATATCACAGTTCTGAGTTAAGGAGGACAGGGTTTAGTTTACCAAACAGTGTGGTGTTTTAAAAACATATCACTCTTATTTCCATGGTTGCACGTCAGCCTCAGTTGCTAAGGCACTGGCATATACTGGAGATCAGATTTCTTCTTTATGAACTTGTTACAGCAGCTAAGTCCCAAATGCATTCTCTCTCTCATCTGGATTTTGGGGAGGGAAAGCAGTCTAGTTCTATTCCTGCCCATATTTTCTCCCTTTGTGTAATGGTAAATGATGTAATAAAATCAGAATCCCTACGGCAAAGGACTTTCCCCTCTTGCAATGTTAAATACACAGAGACAGCTCATAAACTCTGATTGCTAAACTTTATTTGTATAGAAATCCTTGCAGGTCATTAGGCTATATATTGGATAGACAGAGGGAGGGAAGGCAGGCTTATTAGCAATAGTGCTTGCTAGCTGTATCAGATTACCATTACTTCAGTGTTATTCTGTTTGGATCCCATGCTATAACATGTAATATACTATTGCATTGCTATGACATATAACATGTCACATTCAAAGCATTTTGGTTTGGCCACGGCCCACACTGATGACCAAAAGTGCAAAGTGCAGAATACTCTTTACTAGGAGACAAGAGCTAATATCATAGTGCTGTTCGTCACATCCAGGTCTACTCAGTCTAATTCCAGCCATGGTTGTGCAGGATGATTCCTCTGTCCTGGATGAAGGTACCTGGCAATCAAACAAGATCGCCATGCACCAATACACTGCTCTAATGTCACCTGCTCTGCACCCCTAAAGAGAAGCTGGTCTTTGTGCGCTCTCAGGACTGAGGGCTGGGAGTGGACAGGGGTCTCCCCAGCACCCTCCTCCACGTCCCTGGGATGTGCCCTGCAGGGTTAAGGCCATCTCCACATCAGGGAGCACCTCAGTGGTCGCAAATCACCC
>NW_006778358.1:1286446-1296707 GCF_000442215.2 Lipotes vexillifer | reverse complement strand
CCCTGCCTCTTTCCCCTTGAGTGAAATCACCTACCACAAAGGCATCGTTTTGCATCGGTCTTTTTCACCAGAAAATGATTTCTCACCCAAACACAAGAATAACTGGTTTTCAAGGTAGGTAGTCTCACTGGTGTCTACCTTATGACCGGCTGACAAACCCGAATATCAAGCCTGTGCCGCTAATAAGCCCTCCAGATTCAGCACTGGAGGCGAGCTGCTTCCTGGCTGGCGGGGGGGGAGGCCACCTTGGTTGCACACTGATGCGCTTGACCCCTCCTGGCCGCACACCCTCAGCGAAGCAAGCTCGGGGTACTGTGCTTAGGAAGACATCGAGTGGACTCGGATAGCTGTCCCTCCATTTAGGGGGACAGATGTGCTTCAGCTGATAGGAGACGGGGGACGTACACGCTAACCCCGAGCAAATCACATTTGTCATGTGGCTTATATTTTCAGGCACGGGGTCACCTCACCCAGTGATTTCACTCAAGCCCTTCTGAGGTTCCATCTGTGCCCAGTGCTGTAGGAAGGGGAGCCGGAAGGCAGGCACAGTAGGTGACATCACACGCCAGCCCTGCCCCGGGAAGGGGGGCGGTTCGTAGGGAGATGGGGAGACAGATGGGTAACTATGGAGACGCCGTGGGCTGTGAAGACAGAGGGGTGAGGCACAGAGGGCAGTAGCCTGGCGTCTCCAGGAAGGGTGGAGCGAAGGCCACTCTCTCTGCCTCTCTGGAGCCCACTGCCGTGAAAAAGCAACAAACTCAGCAAGGTAGAAACCCGTGGAAACCAATCTGAAATTAATGAATGCTTGGAAGGAAAAATATAAAAAAATTTTTTTAAAAGACACCTGATTTATGAAAAGGTGCTGAAAAGCAAGGAAACTCAACACGTCGGCCAGAAGGCGCAGCCAATGAGAGCCCACGTGGGGTGTTTTTTTTTCACCTGATGATTAGATTTGAAGAAGGTAATACTCTGTAGCAAAAATAAGGAGAAGGAATGCAAGGCCCTCAGGTTCAGAGGAGGGAAGGGGGAAACTTCCGGTGGTTTGGGGAAAGCAGAGCCACAGGCTGTGATATTGAAGGAACAGAGCCATGAATAAATACGAGGATGGAATTCCAGGAGGACCCAGGTGACTCTGAACTGCTAGGCCTGTGCTGTGACCCCGCTCAGTGCTGAAAGGGAAGTACCCCCATCCTCTTCCTGAGGACAGAGCAGACCCTCACACAGAATGGGGAGGAGGGTTAGGTCAGGGAGACACACAGGAAAGGAAGGCCGTCCTCTGGCTGTGGTCCTCTGATCGGAGCACAGATCGCGGCCTCTCAGGGGCTCCCTACAGGTCATGCCGATGTGTGTGACTCCAAGACTGGACTCCATACTCCTCCGTGCTCAGGAGGACCCCTGCTAAGGAGCACCGTCCCGGGCACGGAAGGAAGACGGAGCTCACCTCAGAGAGGGGTATGTGGGCTTTGGGGTGAGTGGGCTCTCACGTCCAGGCTCATCTCCTACGGACACCCGCTGTGGGTGGCCTCCAGGCAGGGTCCCCCTGTGTGCCCGTGGGTCGTGGAACAACTGTTACATTCAGTGAGGATACATTTTACAAACTGTGAAGTACTCTACAAATGTGAACTGTGCACCAGGCAAAGCAAAGGGCGATGTTAATTTTGTTGCGTTAAAACTGAGTCGCCCAGCGACTGAGCTCCCTTGCTGAGTTTATGATTAATCTCTCTGTCCCAAACTTTATTTCCTTTCTTGTCCCCTCTGACCTCAAACCCTTTCTTGTCCCCTCCGACCTCAATCCCTTTCTTGTCCCCTCCGACCTCAATTCTCTGCTAACTGAACACCAATCTACCAGAGTCAGAGGACTAAAATCGCTGGTATTAACATTGTTATTGTACTATAATTGCTGTCATATAATCATTAACGTACAGACTGAGGTTCTTCCTCCAGGTCAAGATGAGCTAACAGACCCGCAAGCCATGGACCACCTGGCCAGAGAATGCACACTGGGGACATCCTGACCCCCTGAAACTCTGATGAAGAAATGTCAAGAAAGGTCACAAGAGGATGATTAGCCCCAGCTTCTTTGCTCTTCCCCTTTAAACACTGCCCCCTGCAACTCAAAGACCAAATAGGAGTGGATCTGAGGCTTATCTCCCACTCCCTTGCCTAGCGCCCTGCAATAAACCCTTACTTTGCTGCAGACACCTGCTCTCAGAGCTGGCTTCCTGAGCCTTGGGGCTCACCAGCCCTTTCTCAGTTACAGCCTCCTGAAAAAAGACTGCCCACTTCTGCTGAACGTAAAAGAAAAAACTGGGTTAAATGTTTTTTTTCCACCTGCTTAATTTAAGGTATTTGTATTAATACTGGCCGATTCTTAAAAAAAGAAAGAAATGTACAAATATATTTATTTATTTATTTAGAGGTGTTCCTTTTACAATATGGATATGGTCCAATTACAGAAAATATTTTCATTTCCACAAATTTTCACCTCAGTTCTGAGCTTCCTAGTAGCTTCTTGGTTTCTTACTGTTAAATGCTGCATTTTGACTATTTTTCAAGAGGGTATCAAGATATCAATGGAATGAGGGCACAGGTAAGCCTACATCAATAGATACAGGTAGATGTTTTAAAATTTTGTTCTCACTAGAAAACTTAGCAATAACACTAGAAAACTTAGTGATAACACATTTAAAATTAGAATTTGAATGCCACTTATGGACTAATCAGGGAAAAGGAAACATGATATAGAAGTGGCAGGCCCCCTGGAAATTAGCTAGGCACGTAAGACATGATTAGGTCACAATAAATTACAGGGCGGGGAGCATGAATTTTAAAGTCCAGGGAGCTACTGATTGTGAATAGCAGAGCAAGTCTTTCTCTAGCCATAAGGAAATCAGAGTTATTTTGCATGTGAAAACATTCAAAACTGCCTTCCATGTCGCACTAGCATGGGACAGCTCACTACTACAGACTTTAGATGACATCAGCTTACAGGCAATGGTTTCCCATGGAAATAGCTGAAGGAACGTGACCCTCCTCTTGCCATCGCCATCACCACCCCCTCCTCCCCGGCTGTCCCGGGTCCGGGACGCCAGCGGGAAGCGCGGCTCCCACAGCAGCCTGAAGCGGCGTCCAGCCTCAGGCTCCCCTGTTCTTCCGTCTCCCACAGTCCACCCGGGAGAATCTGCCCAGTCTCACCTGTTAATTCCACCCCAGGGGTTCTGTTTCACATCCACCCATCTCTCTTCCAAGTCTTGTCAATTCATCCTCCTAGGACTGTTGGACACTCCCATTTACGAGTTCTCAAATGACCAAAGTCACAGCCAATGAGGCACGTGGATGGAGAAGACATTTTGATTTTAAATTCACCCAGTTTCGAAGGCCCGTGGCACCGACCTCCTCCCCTCCCACGTGCCAGCACCTTCCCTACATTGTTAAGCCAACTGTTCATACAGGTAATTAGGACAAATGATATTTTTCAACATTACTGCTTTTTCCAATGACTACTATTCTAACAGCATGGTTTTCTACTGCTGCTCGTTGCAAATAGATAATATTTTAATAACATTAGGGGTAATGTAACTTTGGCCAAGTGGCCTGGAAACCTAACCACAATTTATAATATTATTTCTACAGCAAAATGTATTCTAAATGATTTTTATGAATTACAGCCAGGCTGTAAGCTGTAGACAACACCAAAATACAAACACACAAACATAAAGCCATAAAAAGAACCCCTCTAAGGTTGGTCCACTCCCTGCTGTTTACACAGTAAACATTTAATATACAGAGAGAGGGAGCAAAACCAAGGAGCCTCATCAAATTTAATCCCAGATGACATCTCTGCTGTCACCAGGCCCTGGCCTAAACTGTAATATTATCCTAAGCACAGCACAATGATGATGAGGATAATCTTGCTTCCCCCAGAGTCCTAGTGTAGTCCAATGCCAAATATTCTGAAGTATTTTGAATTTTCCAATCACTATTGCATTAAAGCAAATGGCTGAGCACTGACTGTATCATAATAAAGCATTTTTAAAGCTTGAAGGAAAAAATGAATATTCATAGTATTTGCATTTAGATGAAAATGCAAAGAGCTCCCATTTCCGGATAATGTAATGCAGTGGCCCCTTGGAGAGGAGGGCAAGAAGAGAAAAACAGAGCAGCAGTGCGATCCAGATACTAAGTATTTCTTGCTGTTCCCACGGTTATGCATAATGTGTATTCTCTCTCAGGCAAGCAATGTAAAACATCTCACTAGATCTATTAACGCATTACCGGGACTGAAATGGAACTCATTCTCTTCACCAGCTCACTCCAAACCAGCTCTTTTAAAGTTGGGTAACATCACTGTCAGCTGCATCCTCTCCCGGTGGCCAAGTCCATTTGATTCTAGACAGCTTTTCTCTTTTAGTGCTCCCTCCTCGCCCCCAGCCCTACTCTAGGCCTCCTGCAGCTCGCTGGTGGTGGCCACAAGAGCCTCTTAATTGGTTTCCCCACCTCTGCTCTCACCTCCCTCTAATTCGTTAGCCACAAGGAAACCAAAGTTCTCCTTCGAATATGCAAATCCAAGCACATCACACCCCCACTGAGAACCCTTCAGCATTCCCCAGTGGCCTAATGATCAAGGCCAAACTCCTTACCCTGACTGATGGGGCACTGTCCCACTCACAGTAAGCATCTGCCATTTTCCACCTGGAACTCTCTTGCTTTCCAGAATAGCAGATACGCCACTCTCTTTAGATCTCAGGTATCAGCTGGAACCAAAGCTTCCCTGACCCTTAGGATGGGTTATAGGATCCTGGGATAAACACCCTATTCTTCCCCCATCTGAGAGCTGATCACATTCTTTGGTAGGTGCCTGCCTGTCTGTTTGCCCTTCTAGATTCATCGCTGCACAGCTAAAAGTCAGTACTTTTTCCTGTTCCTCTTTAGTGACTAGCACTGGACCTGCCACGCCGTAGGTGTTCAAGAAACATCTGTTGAATGAACACATTCACGAAGACACTCTTGCCCCCTGCATTCCATATTCTCCATTAATAGTGAAACTATTCTCCATTTAATAGGAAAAACACTCCAAAACAGTATAGTAAGCACCTGAGAAAGAGGGTTACAACTTTCAGCTCATTAAGCAGCCCCCATAATTTGTTTCAAACGCCTTGGTGTGTTACTGCCATAATTGTCAACAAATTTGAAAAAGGCTTGGTCCCATTTGTATGTCTAGATTAGAGAAGGGGCCAGTGGTACATGTAGCTACCCTCCCCAAAATCTGTGTCAAACAGCAGCCTATGATAAAGAGAAAATGAAATTTAACGTATCATTTCAAAAAGTGCATGTTACCTAAATCCTAGTAATTCAACTAAAACCAACCAAACAATCAAAAACAACAAGAACAACAAAAAACCCACTACTGAGCAAATCCAGCCTTAAACATCTTTTCCCCAAAGTAGGAAAAAACAAAACAAAACAAAACAAAAAACCCAGCGAAAGTATTGCTGACACACATGTAAAATCCAAGTGTTTCCAGCATCTGTCCTCCAGCATGCTTCTGCCCCTGCTTGCCCCTAACCCAGCTGGCTCTGGTTTAGCAAGTCCCCTTAATGCGAGTCACGGATTCAATACACAGCAAGAACAGTCAGTCGGCTCTAGTCAAGGATGAGTGACAATGAACAGGTGTAGCGGCAGCATGCCTGGCTCAAAGTCTTAGTAATACTGCTTTACATAGGGGCAGCACTTCAGACTTTTCAAAGCTCTTTTGTGTCTAGTCTCCGTGTGGTCTGCCCTTCCAAAAGAAGGTACAGAAACCCTTTATACCTGTTGAACAGCTGGAAAAGCTGAAGCCCCCAGAAGTCAAGTTCTTTGCTCAAGGTCATAGAGCCAGTGGGTGCAGGGATGGAGGAGGTCAAGTCCGGGGGGGCCTATCACGAATGGACATTCTTCCTCTCAACCATGTTGCAGTCAGCTTGCAGCACTGCTAGAAACTACAGACAAGCCACAGGGACTCAGGGCCTCTCTCAATAAGCATGAACTATTTCCCCTCTCTGTTTGCTCTGCTGCTTTTCTCCAAGGAGGGCTCTAAATAGCAAGAAGACCAGTTTAAACTGAAGAACCCAGGGGCAGGGTGGTAGAAAAGAAAGAAGAACACTTTCTGTTCTATTTCCCCTAAATATCACTAGCTCTGCATTTCCCTAGAACAGTCAACTCCAAATACTCTCCTCTGAGACCCTAAGCGTGAACTATTGGTCAGAGAAGACTAGCTGCTCTGCAGAGAGACTGAAAGACCCAGCACAGCTGCTCAATCTGCTCATCTTTAAAGTGGGGAAGGTGACGACCCTACCGTACATGCCAGGAGCCTCAGGCAGGACCTAGCACCTTGGGAGGCTGGTTAATTGTTTCCTCCTCTCCCACGAGTTCACCCAGGAAGTCTGGGGACGCAAACTTCTTGAGCATCACTGAACTCATCAAAAAAGCACTTTTCTCTGCCGTGAAACCTGCAGGGACAGATATCCCCCCAGATGTATGAGTAAAACCCACTCACTCCTTTTCCTTCCTGTGCTTCTGCCCAGTCCCAAGTGGAGTACGTATTCGGTCCAAAATGTGCTTACTGAAAAGAATGAAAGTCCTGAAAGAGTTTAAAAGTATGACATGATGAAAAACGGAATTGATGTCTCAGCATTTTAAAAAATGCTTTTAATAAAAGAAATCATTTGAAGGAGTTCAGTACCATGTGGCTTTGAAAGAACTAGAACACAGTTTCCGGAGGCAGAACTTACTGGACAGTAAAATGGCATCCTGGTTGGGAATGTCCACTGGGGGCTGGGGCCACATTCAACAGACGCCTGCAGGGGAAACCGGGACAACTTTCTACAGCCATGTGGTGTCGCACACAGTGGAAGGCGTGAAAAGGTGCACACGTGCACAAGTATTTCTAGTGTTAATCCAAAGAAATAATCAGAAGCAAAGATCTCTGAACAAAAATGTTTCAGAGCACTATTTGTAATAGAATGAAACAGGAAAAACTAAACGTCTAGCTACAGAGTACTGTTAAGTAAATTATGGTGTATCCTTGTGAAAGAATGCCATTAATCATACTTGAGATGAATACTTAAAATCGAGGGAAACTGCCTGTGATATAAAGTGGAAAGAGGTTACAATTTTGTTTGAAAATACACGGATAGAAAAGAGATGGGAAGGACATGCACTAAAATAATAAATAGCAATACCTCTAGGTCGTGGGCCTAGAGATAATGCTATATATCCTCATTTGCTTCTTGATACTTTTATTTATTTTTCTTCTTTATACAATGACTATAACCAGAATAAAATTAACAAAAATTTTTTTAAAGAGAGATCCTCTTCAAAAGCCACCAGCTTTCTGGGTAGCTTACGAAGTTAATGAAAAATTTTTAAATGTTGATAAACTATACATAACATAAAATTTATCATTTTAACCATTTAAAGTATACAGTTTAGGGCTTCCCTGGTGGCGCAGTGGTTGGGAGTCCACCTGCCGATGCAGGGGACACGGGTTTGTGCCCCGGTCCGGGGAGATCCCACATGCCGCGGAGCGGCTGGGCCCGTGAGCCACGGCCGCTGAGCCTGCGCGTCTAGAGCCTGTGCTGCGCAACGGGAGAGGCCACAACAGTGAGAGGCCCGCGTACCGCAAAAAAAAAACCCAAAAAACACAATAACTCCCATTTCTCCCCCTCCCTAAACCCTGGTAGCTGCTATTCCACTTTCTGTCTCCATGACTCAGACTACTTAAGGTACCTCATATAAGTGGAAGCATACTTCCACATACACAAAAGCATGTCCTTCTGTGTCTGGCTTATTTCACTTAGCATAATGTCCTCAAGGTTCATCTATGTTGTAGCATACATCAAAACTTCATTCCCTTTTTAAGGCTGAATAAATAGCCCATAGTATGTACGTACCACATTTCATTTTATGATACTGGCTTTACGTTTTACGATATGAAGCAGACTTTAATTTTTAAGCATGTCTGAAAATCAAAATGATCAGCAGTCCATATAACTGAAGGACGTATATCAACTGAAGAATTAAAAACACCAACTCGTACAAAATAAGGGGAAAAGTTATTTTACACAGAAAGTCAAATTTTCTACCTGCCTTAAATCCACTAAAGTCCACAACATTGAGCCATAGTTTGCAACAGGAAAGAGTAGCAGCGCTACGCACTGTAATAACGGTGAGTGGCCGAGAACTCAGTTATCTGGGACCAAAGGCATGTGTGTCACTTTGTCTTAGCAATTAAAAAGGCTCCCATAGCACTCAGAACAGCTGTGGCCTCGGAGGGAGGGGCACCAGAAACCTCTGGGCTGATGGAAACCCTCCATATCTTGCCTGGGGTGTGGGTTATGTACAGTGTGCATCTGTCATTTGTCAGAACTCATGGACCTGTTCATGTAAGATCTGTGTACCTCACTGTAGGTAAACGATACTGTGATTTTTAAAAAGGAAAGAAAAACAGGTTCACCAGCCTCCTCCCCTGACAGAAGACATATTAAGCCTAAAAGCAATTAGAGTAAATAAGAATTTTAGAAAAACAAAAGTGGTTCTGCAGCTCAGCTACTGATGCTCGCTGCCACCGACTGCTTAAGGCCCTTTAGTGGATCTTCGGAACTCAGTCCAAGCTCCTTTCTCCTCGCTGCTGAAACACTGGTTCATCTGGGGAAGACTGGTAAACACTTGGACTAACTACCAACAGTGTCAGCGAACTGCCCAGGTTTGGTAAGCAGCCCAATAGGTGTGAGGCCCAGGTGGTGTTGGCACATAAAGGTGTGGGCCTTAGTGTGGGAGGAGGGGAGGTACACCCTGACCTCAGGTGGGGCTCCAGGTGATGCAACGCTGCATCGGAAAAGGGAGGGGGTGGGAACCATAACCCATCCCAAGGAAAAACCACAGTTGAATGTGAGTCTGGAGCAGAGAAAAGACCCTTGACTTCCTATTTTGGATCGGGCTGGTGGCAAGGGTCTTTCCAGTTGCTTCTGCGCTGGTCTTGGCTAGGATCATGAAGAGGTGAAAGTTACCTCTTTCTTATGAAGCGTGGTTACTTGTTACTCTGCTCTGCACTGTCTGTCTTTATAAAATGTCAAGTTTAGGCCACACATCGTGGGAGACCGCTGTGTCCCAGCGCGGTAACTTTCCTGCCAAACGATTTAGAGCACTCAGACAATTTGTTTTTCTTTTTTGTAATCTGCTATTTTAGATTCTCCACACTACCATTCCCCTGTATTGAAATGCATGACCCAGTGGCCAACAGATCTCGGGGCTGTTTATGGAGCAGCGTAAGAGCATAGCTAATTCTTATCATCTCAAAGACAGCTTTGAAAACTCAAAGCAGCCACACCTAAGCCAACTGGCACATGAGAAAACGACAGTCCGGGACTCAAAAACTTCCCTAGACTTAATGTTATATTTCTAAAAAAACTGAGCAGGGATTCTGACAAGCTTACTGATGTGGACTCATTATTATTTAGTTAAGAGAACAACCAAGAGTGACCAGCTTTCACCATGTAAATCCTCTTGCTGGACCACAACCCGGAAAGCTTCCTGACCCAAACTAATCCTTTCTGTCTCTCTCACAAAATAAGCTACTTTTAGTTCTCACATCCTGGGAGGATTACGGCCACAAAGCCAACTTCTGCCTTCTCCCGTTCTTGCCTCAGCTTTCTCCCTAGAAAGCCTCGTTAATCTGCTTTTAAAAACATTCAGCTTTTCAGCCACTTAATTCCAACTGAATGTCCTGAGGAGCCTCAGCCTCACCTTTCTAGTCACACTTTAAAGTTCTTATCCAGGGAGTCCCTCTTTTGCTTTTAACTTCCTCCAAGCCTAAAGTCACAGGTCCCCACGGCCAGCCGCAGTCCCCATCCAGGTGGGATGAGCCCAGACGAGGTACAGGAAGTGCACTGGGAACGTGGGCTTGGAGGTGCCTCTCGCCTCCTTGTGCTGGAGAAGGAGCCATAAACACAGCCCCTCCCCCCCGCCCTGAGGCTGGGGACAGAGATGGGGACCCACGTTAGTAAGAGGACTGCCCATTCATACTGACAAACCCATCTACAGAAAGGCAACCCTGTAACAGCGCTGGGTGTCAGACTCATGGGAAGCCTCGCTGATCTTGTGATATCAAAACCCCATAAAAAATGTAAAAGCCAGCTAGGGCCCGTGAGCTAACTTAGACCAAAATGTACTCTTCCCACAAGAAATGAAGCTGGTCCATCTGTCCCTTGGGACCACGTGGCAT
>NW_006778358.1:1278794-1286436 GCF_000442215.2 Lipotes vexillifer | reverse complement strand
CATTCCTGGACCAGCTGTCCAGGCTGTTTTCTGATAACTCATTATCTAGGAGAATAAATACCACCTTTGCCCTGACAAATAACTAAGTTCCTTCCCTTGCCAAGGCGGACTTGGAAAACATTTTGGCACGGAGAAGCGGCCATATAGAACCCGAAAGCTGTGATGCATAAGTCTTCACTTGACTAACTGTAGTCTTGGTCATTTTAAGCTCATTTGTTCTCAGCATGGTGAGCGGTACTTTGTTTTTGGCATAGCCGCTGAATGATTCCCCAAACCACAGAAATAGCAAAATTAAAACAAAACAGAAACAAACCTGGGGTCCGTATGGCTTGATATGAAGTCTGCTAATTTCCCTATCCTGTGACTCTATTTTCATCTTTGCAGATGGGTGGTGTCCACTTTGGGGACAGGAGAATTTACAGAGAATGAGGCAGGGGTGACAACCTCCAGATAAGAACTGCCTCTATGTGGTTTACTGTTCATCGCCATGACCACAGACTCACTGCGCTACTGCAAGTACTGAGTACCCTGCCGTACGTTATCACAAACTGCAGTGTGCTATCAGGCATCTCGCTCTGTGATGCTCTGACTGCAAAAGTGTTTCATGTATGTTTTCTCAAATAGGACCTGATTTGAGAGCAGGGCCTGTGTCAAATCTGGCAACACTTCCCTTATACAAAGGTCACTTACCTGACATTGACTCTAGAATCTCTCTAGAACAGAAACCAAAATAGGGCAGGGCAGGAGAGCTAGTTTAAAAAAGTGTATACACGTTTTTCTCAAGGGAGACCTCCAAAATTATTTATTCTTCATTTTTCCATGGATTTCTAATGGATTTTAGTTTTGGGGGCCCAGAGCAGATCCAAAGCAGAAAATTAAAAAGCAAGTATTCAACATGTATTAGCTATTTTTATTAATTATTATTTTTATTTTGCCGGTCGGTGCCAAACTCTTTGTTAAATATTTTGAGTATCACCTGTCAGTGGATATCCTGTCAGCTGATTGCCAGCACAACATTCACAAGCCACCAAAAAAATGTTCATTGAGTTTTGCATGTAGTATTTATCTAATATGGTAGAGAAAGGTGCAATATAGATTTCTTGTACCACACACAAAAAAAGAAAACCAGTGATTTGCATTTTAAAGGATGAGCTTCAGGGACTTCCCTGGCGGTCCAGTGGTTAAGACTTGGCCTTCCAGTGCAGGGGGTGCGGGTTCAATCCCGCTAAGATACCACATGCCTTGCGGCCAAAAAACCAAAACATAAAACAGAAGCAATACCGTAACAAATTCAAGAAAGACTTTAAAATTGTCCGCATCAAAAAAAAAAAAACTTAAAAAAATAAAAAGGATAAGCTTCAGTTATCAAGAAAATGCACTCACAGAGGTAGCTCATATCTAGATAATTCTGCAATAAAACAGGGTTTTCTATGACATTGCCACATCAACTAATAAAGTCATAGGTGTTAAAAAAACACTGGATTTAATTTTTTAAATGTAGATATGACCCAAGTCACTCTGGTGTAAGTTTAAAGAGGTTTATTTATTTCAGAGCAAAAAGACATGGGAACCAATTACTGGCCACTAATATAAAACTGGGCTTGTTACATCAAAAAAGTGAGATGATGCTATAAACGATATTACTTGGTACGCTTTTAAAACTGCTTTTAAAGAATCTGATGTATAACTAGAAAGAGATTTAGATATCGTCTTGACGTAAGAAGTATTTGATTATCTTTTGAAGGAGATGCTTGGGAAGACGTATTCTGACAAAGTAGTAGTTAGGCTGGTCATCAAACCACCTCAATAAATAAATGAGTAAAGAAACAAACCGCAGAATTATACCTCTGTGGCTCTAGAAATAATCTACTTACCTAAGTGCAGTGAAAGAGAGGTACTTTAAACACAGATGTACATCTAAAGAAAACTGGGAAACACAGTGGAGAAGTGAGTATCAGTTGGACTAAGGAGGTCACGGTGTCCTTGACTAAATACGGACTGCCAGTGACCTCATTTTCTATGTATGAATGAGAAGCTGAAACAGGCATCAAATTATGCTAGGCATAAAGCCCAAGACAGTCAGAGAAAACACATTATCTACTTATTACACAGAGATGCTCACTGAAACTTTATGTTGGAAAAAACAAACAAAAAACCTCAGCATTTAAACAACAGGGGAATATACAGCAAAGGAAATTACTGTATGCTCATGCAATCACATATTATACTGCTATTTAAAATCACAGTTAAATACTTTTAAGTGATATGGGAAAAATGCCTCTGTGTTCTGTGAAATATATATATATATATGAAATATACATATATATGAAATATATATATATATATATGTACACACACATATGTATATCCTCAATTATGTAAAAAAATAAAAAAAAAAATTGGCAGGAGACACCCAAAACGTTAAAGGGGTTTTTTCTTCAGAGTCGAATTAGAGGTATTTTTACTTTTTTCCTCCATTTTTTAATATGTAACCAAACTTTAAATGGTATATGTTACTTTAATAATTAGAAAAAAATTGTTTTGAGATTTAGTCCATTAATATAGAATAGATTGGAGGAGAAAAAAGTCTCTCACTGACCGTTACTTAGAAACTTAACCTGGGATTTACTTTTCTGTCTGTAAGTACTTTGGAAAGTGGAACATACAATGGACACTTTTGTTATTACTTAGGGCAAGCTCTGCCTGGGGAGGTCTCTTCCATCACTTAGTGACCTTGGATGACGAGTCTCTGCCCAGTAGTGGCCAGTGCCATGCACAACATTCACTTAAAAAAAAAAAATTCCTGTACCTCCTGGAGACCTTTTTTTAAAGGGGGGTGAGGTGGGGGGCATTTCTCTACTTAGTAGATGAGGAGAACATTTATTAAGCTACTTTTCCTGGGCTTCTCTCTCTCTTTTTTTTCCCCCCCATTTTGTGATGTCAGTAACTTGAAACCCTCTTATACTGTGGAATCCTAACTCTAGGTTTCTTAAGTTAGAAAGGAGGGCTGGGGAAACATGAAACATTCCTATTATACATCTTACTCTAGTAATCAACAATCCATATGCAAAACTCTTCGTTCACAGATAAATCCCTTGGGTCTTTGATCTATTATATTGGACGCAACCAAATTCAGTGATTCACTCAGGGTTACCTGAAAGAACTCAAGTAATCTCGTGAGTGTCAGAGAGTAGACTGCCTGGCACTGAGCAGAACACATTTCTTCTGAAGTGAGAATAACTTCAACTTTTTTTTTTTTTTGCGGTACGCGGGCCTCTCACTGTTGTGGCCTCTCCCGTTGCGGAGCACAGGCTCCGGACACGCAGGCTCAGCGGCCATGGCTCACGGGCCCAGCCGCTCCGCGGCACGTGGGATCTTCCCGGACCGGGGCACGAACCCGTGTCCCCTGCATCGGCAGGCGGACTCTCAACCACTGCGCCACCAGGGAAGCCCCAACTTCAACTTTTTCTCTTTCCAGTCTTCACAAGAGCTGTCCTTAACATTTTAAGTGTCGTTAGGTACCTTATAAAAAAAAAAATCACTGATTTATTCTACATAATTTGGTGAACTTGGCTTTTAAGGAATTCAGGGACTTTGTACCAAGTTTAATTTTAAACAGAAATCACAGTCCTTTGAACATGGTGAGATCAAATGGACATTTGCAGACCCTTCTGAAGAAATACATTGTATTTCTTCAATGTATCTTCATATCTTCCATCTTTCTTTAGCAATCTATATTGCTCTAATGATAAAGACTAGGTGATTTCTAAATAATTTTGTGAATTATCAGTTGTTTCTTATCTTTTTTCCCTCTTTTAACCAAAGGCTATGCCAACCTTGCCAAAATAAGACACAGCATTGATTTAATTAATTATCTGGATAATCTGGCCCTCTTACATGACCCTCTTGGTCACAATCTCCCTTTTCTGAGAAGCCTCGTTATGATTGGCTTACATCTGTTGAGTCTTTAAAATTCAAACTATGACAGCTAAGATTACATTTAAGCCAAGGCTGGAACTCCAAAAAGCCAGAACTTACTTCTAAATGTCTAAGAACTCCTGGGGGTGGCTCTCAGTGTGCAAGCAGAGAGCAGAGTGGCTAAGGGCCAGGAGGATATGGCTGGAGCCCCGGCTCTGGCCTGCACTGCCTGTGTGAACTTGGACAAGGGCCTTTACATGCCTAGGCCTCTTATTCTTTCCTCATATATAACACATGCTGAGATGTTACAAGCACATACTAAGTGCTCGATGAATGGAAGCAATGAATACTTTTGCTTCTCAATCTGTAAAAATAGAAATAAAATGCTAATTCCACATATACTGCAACTATCATCAAGTGTTCTACACACCTAAAGGGTTCTACAAACATCGTTTTAGTTTCTGCAATAAGGGTGTATTCTCATTTCTTCCATGGTGCCTATGCTTAATATTAAAAAGCAGGTCATTTTATTCCATACAGCTTTTTTTTCCCCTTTTTTCAGTGTAGAATTCAACACTTGCCTCCACCCCCAAATTACTGCCACCATCAAAATTGAAAAATGTGATGATAGACTTCATTAGAGTAAATATTCCATAATATTTGGGTTTCTTCCCTAACTGGCCTATAACATTACAGGGAAAGCTCTACATAACAGATAACATTCATAGAAAACAAGAGGAGGCCCTGGACGGGCTGTTACAGGCTTCTTCATAGCAGCCCCACACGTGGCACTAATAGCTCTGAGAAAACGTGTAATGCCTTCACACAGTCACATGTGCTGCTTATTCAAATTTCAGTGGAATCTTGCCTATAGCTGGGTTTTCATTTTAAAGGTTCTGCCCACATTTCCGACAGAAACCACAAATTGAGATG
This sequence comes from Lipotes vexillifer, assembly GCF_000442215.2. Taxonomy (NCBI): domain Eukaryota; kingdom Metazoa; phylum Chordata; class Mammalia; order Artiodactyla; family Lipotidae; genus Lipotes; species Lipotes vexillifer. The sequence goes on along the minus strand of NW_006778358.1, from coordinate 1,281,585 downwards.
TTTATTATCATTAAAAAAAAAAAACCTCATCTAGGGAACATTTACAGTGATTTCAGTATCCTTCTGTTCTTGACAAGTTAGAGACTTAAAAGCTAATGAGCTATTTTATTTTTTAATTTGGGGTTTCTTCATCATCTTGAACACCCGTGAACCAGGGACTGTTTTGACCTTTGGACTCCCATGTCACCTAACCTACTTTAGAATTAGTAAATTACTGAAATGTGAATCATTGTTCACTCATAGCAAGGTATAATATACACCTGCCCACTCTGAAAGAAGAACGGTAGAAACCTACGTGTGTCCGTCTGTCCATAGAACATGACAAGACTCCACATCAAGAGCTGCATACTTTCAGAAGTCTACTGTAGACCCGTATTTGTATATAATAGGTTCACTGTTCCTCCTCTTTATTGTGCCTCAAAGCAGTTGGGGTAAAATGTTCTTTTATTCATGACCCACCTATGACCGGGTCACTCTTTAGCTCACATTGCAATTCTTTCCCTCCAGTTTAACAGTAAGAAAAAGTGAGTTCTGTTCTTTGCACCCTGCCCCATTTTGCAAAATTATCATCTGATACTGGAAGGCAAAGTGAGGTTTTGGAAACTTATCAATTTCTTTTCTCCATCTCCCCACCCCTAACTCTGATAAAATATCTCTACCACCAGGCAGCCTGTAAGCTCATAAATACACTGGTGCTTAAGGGATAAGGACCTCAAAGGACACTTACTGATAAAACTTGCTTCGGTGCAACAAGACAACTCTTCCAGCACTTTGCTTATGTCACCTATGACAAAGAGCTTAGCAACGTCTCGAGGATGAGTGAATTATTAGACCCACTAGGATAGACCACCTGTGTAGTCGTCTTTTATGTCTACCGTCCCTTTTGTGACCTCAGGGAGACCCCTTTCTTTACACTCAAATCAAATCCTTAGTTATATCACCTTGCATTAAATCAAGGCAAATGTGAGGCAATACTGTGGTATGTTTCAGGCCATTTAATTATGGCAAAGAATACTCATTTCTTGCAGTTATACACACATACACAGCTGCTACATTTCAGGGAGAAGCGATCAGGTGAGCAGCCTGGGCTTTCTGACAACCTTTGGAGCAGCTCCAATTAGATAAGCTTTAAAACAGTAAAAGGTTGAAGTGAATACACAGCACTTGACTCATCTAAAATGTGCCGTGTAATAAATTCAGGCCTAAAAACCTTTCCAAAGATTAGAGGAAAGGCCCAAAGTCACCAGTTAATTATGCAAAAAGGGAAGGTTTGCGGGGGGGGGGCGGTGGGGTGAAGGTGGAGCATCAGAGGAGCCCTTGGGGGACCCTGGGGAGGTGCTGGCAGAGGAAAGTGGCAAGAGAAAAGATATAATATTTCATCAAAGGAAATAAACTGGCTTACTAGCTAGACAAAGGTCTCCAGAGTCTATGCTGCAATACATTGTGAACACTTGTCAGCAATAAAATTCGAACTAAAAAGTAGCTTACAAGGTGGGCTAAGTATTTGGGAGTTAAACAGTTGCAATCAATCAAAAGTTCTGAGCACAGAGAGACAAATGCAAGCAGATATTCATCAAAAGGAGGAGTCAAATGAACCCCCTTCCGAAAAACTGTTTGGTTCTTTAAAACTAAAGGTGCATCAAGATAGGTGCCTTTTCTATACAAACATCCTTTGAGGTCTCTTGACTTAAGGAAAAGAAATAAGAGTACTACAACGTCAGGAGCCGCTCAATCACCTGCCGGGGCCAGTTCCGACCCCTGTCCATCAAGGTGACAGGCTGCTGCCCTCTTCCCCCAATCCTCTTCCCGGCCTTAAAAATGCAACTGCATCCCGCCGCAGGCCTGCGAAAACGGGCCTCACAGGCAAAGTGCGGAGTACCAGTGCCCCGCTGCTGGAGAGGCTGCAGCAGTCGATTTGCAATGACGCCACATGGAGAGAAATAGGGGAAAACACGAAGAAGAAACAAGGATGAGAAGGCAACAAACAACAATGTGCTCCCCTTTTTAGTGGTGCAAGACGGAAAGAAAGGAAAAACAAAAAACAAAAAAACCCAAACTAGAGATGGCCAATGGTCGGCTTATCAGGACACATATGGGACGCCTCTAATCCACACATGAGCTTAAAAAAAAAAAAAAAAAAAAAAAAAAACAAGGAAGTACCTGGGAAATCAACTTGGACACTTTCTAATACAAAATTCTCCCCATGATCACACCACCACAAACTCGGGATAAATAAAAACTCCAGCACTCAAGCTATTAGAAACTACATTTTACTTACAAACCAGAGGTTTACATAATCACAAATTACATAATACTCCTTCTGTGCACTAAAAATCCTTCTGTAAGTGAAGCTCCAAACCCTCCTATCTTTTAACGTTTTCCAGGGAGAGCTGGAGAAGTCTGCGGAAGAACTGGGGGGGAGGGGGAAATGGAATGCTGGAAAGTCATCTTTGACAAGCTGTCAACCCAGCCAAATGTTCCAGGATAAAAACAGACTCGGAGCAGGTGACTCTCCTCTGTCCCCATCCCCTGCCGCACGGGCGTCTAAGGCCAAGGCAGAGGGAGCAGGGCGCAGGGTGCGGGGCGCGGCCGGGGCTTACCTGCTCCCCGAAGTCGATGGCTATGTTGGTGATGCCCAGGGGCACCAGGAACCGGATCAGGGGCCAGTAGTGCGTGAGCGCCGGAAATTTCACCATAGTCCCCGCCGTGGGCGGACCCCACACACATCTGCCGCCGGGAGGAGACTCTGCCGGGAGGCGCGGGCCGAGCAGGCCGGGCGGGCGCGGGCGGA
>NW_006778358.1:1202849-1278215 GCF_000442215.2 Lipotes vexillifer | reverse complement strand
GGGGGGCGCTGCGCACGCACAGGCCGCGGAGCCGCCGCCTCCGCCGCGTCCCGGCGGCGCGGGGTGGGACTCGCCGCGGTGCCCCTTGTCGACCGAGGGGCGGCGGCGCGACGTTGATGGGGAAGCGGGCCGGGGGCGGCGCGTGGCCCGAAGCCCGAGGGCACCGCGCGGGGAGCCTGAGGGGTGGGCGCACCCAGAGATCCGAAGGCTCCCTGGCCGGGCCCTGTCGCCCAAGCCCCGCGGGGCCCGGGCCTGGGGTCCCCGCGCTGTCCGGGGACCGGCCGGGGCGTGTGGGAGACTGGCCGCCAGGGCCGGCGAAGTGAGCGCGGATGCGCGAGGAGGGATCGGGGCGCGCTGGGGCCGGGAGGGAGCGGGTTTGAGAAGCTCCCACTGCCCGCCTGGCGGGCACCAAGCCAGCCCCCATCCCCGGGTGGCCGCCTCGAGGCAGGCGGGGACGAGAGGAGGAGGCCGCTCCCGGAGGGGACCTGCTTGGGGCCCACCTGGACAGCTGGGGGCCCGGGAGAGATGGAGGCGTCGCTCTTGGCGGGCGCGAGAGACCGAGAAAAGGAGCATCTCTCAGGGTGTCCAGGGGCGACGGGGACCGCATCCCGGAGGTAAACGCGAGGAGAGCCGCGGGGACCGTCCCCGCAGGCGCCCAGGCTGGGCCGGCCGGCCTTCGGGGTACCCAGACGAGCCTCCAGCGGACTCTGCCTACTGTGAACTGAGATTCTCCTCAATGCACCGCTATTGTAAGCCAGAACAACCAAACTCGAAAAGTCTCCTTTCAATCTAGAAGGAGAAAGAAAAATCTGTTTTACAATACTTGCCCCAGTGATTTCAGGGTTAGTGATAGGCATGCTGAGTGTTCTACCTAAACTTAAGAACAGTAAGGCAGGCAGCAAAGCCAGCATCCATCTCTGTCCCAGCGCGCTGTGACCAGAGGGTCGAGGCCGCGAATGAAAAGCGCCTCAAGAAGGGAGAGAGTGCGTGAAAATCAGTGTACCTAAAATGAGGGTAAAAGAAGGCCTCGTGTGCAGGTCTGGATTCACTGATGTGTGACCTGGAGGCTCGCAAAGGTCCCAGGACTTAGAAGGAGCTGTGCCCGGTTTAATGTTCTGCCTCTGGAAATTAATGATTTTTGAAGGAGGGGTCGGCAAGTTATGTAGCCTGTCCTGCTTATATTATTTTGCACTGCCCCCTCACAACGCATCTTTTAAAGTTTACTGAGCATAATAAATTAATTTATTATTAAAAGTAATAAAGTGTGCACCCAGGAACGAGCCTATTACCTCACATTTCGCAGTGTAAAAGTTGTGTTCATAGTAAGCATGAGATCTCCACCTCCTGGGTTCAGGTATTTCACAATTATTAGAAAATATTAAATGTTTTCCATATTTTATGCCTTTAAAAGACCTTTTAAAATTCCAAACAGAGCAAGGCCTTGAGAAATAGGAAGCTAATTTACCTCGTAGCTCAAATTACATGCCCTATAATTAAAATGAAATTCTGGTAATTATTTATTGTGTTAGATATGTCAAATAGTATTATTTAAGAGATGTCCCAGCAAAACAGGAAGTTCTTGGGTACAGGACTCTCCTCAATAGCAAGTTCCTGAAAGGTGTGTTTTAATGCAGTTGGATCGTGTTTTAAAAATACCGAGACAACCTATTATTTAAAGGAATTCTCAGGGAAGGAGTTTTTTTTCTAGAGCAAATATCACCTTATGGTTTATCCATTCTGTCGACTAGCAATTTTACTTAAAGCAATCTCATTACACTGACCTTTGTCTAGAATGGGTTGATGAGGTTCTCAGTAGACCTTCAGCAAGCCCAGTTTGGTTTGGTTGGTCCCTGAACAAGCACCAGCCGCGTTGCTGGTGCTGATACAAACGCACACCTTGGTCTTAACGGTGAGAAAGTTGCAGTGAATCAATGAGAGGTCATCACCCTTGTTTAGTATTCTAAGTGTGCTTTTGTAAAATAAATGACTTAATAGTGTCATCTTTGATTCTGGCAAAGAGCACTTTTTAGGTTTGAAAGGGCTTTGCATTTCAATCACACGATGGCAATGTGGAACTGAATGGAACAATTAATTACTTTTTTTCTGTCAAAGTTTAAAAATCTGATAGATTTCAAATGGAGTTTTGGACCTTCCTCTCTCTCTCTTCCTCTTTTTAACTTAGCAGTTGTTTGAAAAGATAACTCCATAATACAGGTGATGGTAATGAATAGGAAGTTTTCTAAATTACCCGGAAGCCAAGAAGAGATCACAAAGTCATTAAATTAGATTCAGAGAGTGTTATCTTTCAGAGGGTACAGCTTTACTTTCAATGTACAAACTTTTTAGTTTAGGTTTGATTGATTTCAGCCAAAGACCATTACAAGATCTACAGACTTTATATTCAACAGTGTAAGAAAAAATTATGTACCTATAGGAAAAAATGCTGGAAAATAATATGGTCAACTATTAACAGTGGTTAGTTACAGCTGCATAGTGTTATTTTCATTTATACTTTTCAGTATTTAACACAATGGGTCTATATAGTTTATAAAAAGAAAAAGAGAGTTTTAAAAAATATTTACAAAACTTCCTTAGAAGTACAAGTTAGCATTGATTTCAGAGCATGGAAAAAATTACTCTTCCCAAAACAATTTCATAGATGACTAGCAATATGCTATGATTTTGATGCCTAAAATTATTAATGCTAAGTTTTGAAGACACTAATATGAAAAGAGAAACTAAAAATTACATATGTGTCTGATTTACTTTTTTCTGTAATTGATCAGAAACGAATATGTTCAAGTTACCCTCAAGGAGCTTCTGCTTCAAAGGACAGAATAAAAGGTCATGTTTAAGATCATCCAATTCTAGAACTCTACAACTCAGTGTTCTTGCTTTGAGGAGCCCAATGGGATCAAATTGGAAACATAGCAGTGGACTTGGTCTGGAAGCAGTTGCCATAAAGATTTGTGTAAGATTGACTTCATAGAATTATCTACACTGGTCACACAGAATTATCCCATATCATGTATTTAGTATAACCAACTTATTTAACAGATAGTTTTTATGGAAGATTTAGTCCCAGATGTTGGTGTCCAGTTTTGAAATGATCAGTAAGATAGAGTAGAGTAGACTCTACTCCAAAATAGAGTAGACTAGATATAAATTCAAGCCTTGTGGTCCTACATGTTGGCCTAGTGAAGTGTTTACTACATGGCTCACTGTGAATGCAGTGGGGGGGAGCTTCTGATTCTAGATTACTTAATTGTGTTCATATAAATATTGTCCTGTTTCATGAAGTCATGATTTCTGCCCATATCCAGGCTTCCAGAGAACAAAAAGAAGTTGTTTCCTTCCCCAAAACTGCAAGTTTTACTTTTGCCATCTCTGTGTCATTCCAGCTCAAAGCCTAGTTATAATTTACTTGGCCTAATTATGAAACCCAATTTTATACTCTCAGCATATCTCAACAGTTGGAGGTAGGAGGTGAGTGGCATGGGTAAATTATCCTGAAATCGAACATTTGCTGTAGATAAGCTAGAATTTACTAGTTCAGTTCTGTCAAGAGTTCTAGTTCTCCAGACCTGTGGTTGCCAAGAGGACGGAGGGTGGGGGAGGGATGGATTGGGAGTTTGGGATTAGCAGATAAAAACTATTATATGCAGAATGGATAAACAACAAGGTCCTACTGTAGAGCAGAGGGAACTATAATCAATATCCTGTGATAAACCACAATGGAAAAGAACATGAAAAAGAATATATATATATATGTATAACTGAGTCACTTTGGTGTACAGCAGAAATTAAGCACAACATTGTAAATCAACTATACTTCAATAAAGCTTTTAAAAAGTAATATTTCTCAATTTTAATAAATTCTTTAATAATATTTTTAAAGGGACCACACAGATGCTTCAAAATATTGTTCTGTAAAGAGGAATGGAAAAGATCCCTGGAAGTATAAATAAAAATTATTCAAATGTTTAACTATGAGGGAAAAAGAAAGAGACCAGTGTGGAATAGGGACAGAAGAAGAATTTCTCTGAATGTACCTTATTATCTAATTTTGGCTTTGGAAACATTTATGTTTTACATGTTGAAACATAAAATTAAATCAAAAGAAAATAATTATGGACAGCAGATAGATAAATCTCATGCATTTTTTTGGTTTGTTTATTCCTCTTTTATTCTGAGAAGAGGATTTGAGGCAGATTTAATCAGAGTACAGGTGTATGCCTTATGCATTTTGATTTTTCTATAATTGCTAGGGAATAAAACATTCGGGGAGCTCCTTGCCAGATCAGTTATGTAACCTGATGGCATTGTGTATTGGTAGCTGGTAACTTACTCCTACATCTGAAAAGTGACCTGAAAAACAAAAGTAAGTTTTGGGATGGATTCTGCTCTTGCCACTCAAAACACCATCACCACCACCACCACCTGACTTTCAGGATTCTATAGGGATTCTTCATATAGGTGAGCATTTGATGATTTGCTGACTTATATTTGGCTCCTTATGGTGAAACATACAAGGTAAGTGTGTATGTAATTTACCCTGACTCCTCAAACCTTAGGTCTGGCAAATCTTAATGAATAGAATGGAATGGAGGATGGAACTGATGAAAATGTAGCTACTTTTCATTTCCCTTTTTTCTCTTTCTCCAACTTCTGCTTTTTTTTTTTTTTTTTTAATGACCAGGATAACATAAAATGTCTGTAATTATAAGCATTCCTCATTTTATTGCCCTTTGCTTTATTGTGCTTGACAGATACTGCGTTTTTTTTTTTTACAAACTGAAGATTTATGGCAACCCTGTGTCGAGCAAGTCTATCAGTGCCATTTTTTCCCATTTTTTCAACAGCATTTGCTCACTTCCTGTCTCTGTGTCACATTTTGGTAATTCTCCAAATATTTCAGACTTTTTCATTCTTATTATATTTGTTATGGTAATCTATGATCAGTGATCTTTGATGTTACCACTACAGCTAGCTGAAGACTCAGATGATAGCATATTTTAGCAATGAAGTATTTTTCAATTAAGGTATGTACATTGTTCTTTTAGACATAATGCTATTGCACACTTAATAGACTACAGTGTAGTGTAAACATAACTTTTATATGTCCTTGGAAACCAAAAAATTTGTGTGACTCACTTTATTGCAATATTCGCTTTATGGTGGTGGCCTGAAACCGAACCGAAATTATCTCCAAGGTATGCCTATAAATACATTTAATAAAGCTTAACTTTTTATTCTCACTACCTATCCAAGGTCTATTTACTTTTAAAAGCACTTTTAAAATATCATTAAAATATCTCACAAAGATATCCTGTGTAATTCTAGCTCATTTTGATAATTTCTCTTCTGTTTTATATTTTGACAATCAGAATGAGAACTGCATTGGTCTTTACTTCTAGTTTGTAAGTCTGACATCGGCCACAAAATATTAAATTTCCTGAGGCTGCGAACTATTTAAGATATTATTTCATCTGGTTTCACCCTCTTATTTCTCACCTCCACCGCAGAACAATAATAGACATTAAATAACGCATTTTGAATTGAGTTTTCCATAAGCTTTTTTTATGTTTAACCTCCAAGTTGACAAGTGTATTATCCTTTCTGTTATACAGTTAATACTGACTGGACATCCTTAGCATTTGGGTGATATAAATAGAAATCAGATTTTCCAGCTTCTCAGACTTTACCATCCAAGAGAAGAGGTAGGCAAACAACACTCTTTTAATTGTTATTGCATTTTAATCAAATCTATTTTTCCTTTGCAATGTTACTAATTATGGTAGAGTAGGTATTATTTGATTAATTAATCAGGCAAACAAGTAGTGTACAGTCATCTCACATTAAGTACATAGGTTATCCCTAAGTTCCTCTACCTCCACCAGAGCAATTTTTATCCTTGAAAATGTTCCTGATTTCAAAATGTTATCCTACTACTTATTTACATGATTTTGCTTGTGACTCAGTAGATAGACTGGCTGGACAAGGGGTTAACATAACTGATGTCATTTTAATCTCTATATAGATCAATTAACTTTGTTTTAATTCATTCAGCAACTTCTTTGGAGTGTCTGCTGTGTGCTAGACATGGTGCAAGGTGCTGGGTATATAGTATTGAACAAAACAAACATGATCCCCCTAAGACTGGGAACAATGCAGGATGTGCTCTCTCACTCCTATTCAACACCACGCTGGAGGACCTAGCCAATGCAATCAGGCAAGTAAAAGAAATAAAAGGCATACACAATGGAAAGAAAAAATATTTTTTTTATTCACAAAAGATGAGATCGTTTATGTAGAAAATACCAGAGATTCTGTAAGAAAGCTGCCAGAAAGAATATGTGAGCTTGCTTAGCAAGGTCACAGAACACAAAGTCAATATACAATAATGAACTGTATTTATGTATACTAGCAGTGAAAAATTGGAAATAGAAATTTAAAAAACTGTCATTTAAAATCCACGAAATACTTAGGGATAGAGCTAACAAAACACATGCATGTTTTTATTTATTTCTTTATTTGGCTGCATTGGATCTTCATTTCTCCACATGGACTTTCTCTAGCTGTGTCAAGCAGGGGCTACTCTTCATTGCAGTACGTGGGCTTCTCATTGCCATGGCTTCTCTTGTTGTGGAGCACGGGTTCTAGGCATGCAGGCTTCAGTAGTTGTGGCACGCAGGCTCAGTAGTTGTGACTCTCGAGCTCTAGAGTGCAGGCTCAGTAGTTGTGGCACATGGAATTAGTTGGTCTGTGGCATGTGGGATCGTCCAGGACCAGGGATGGAACCCATGTTCCCTGCATTGGCAGGCAGATTCCCAACCACTGCAACACGAGGGAAGTCCCAAAATGTGCATATTCTGCTGAAAACTACAAAACATTAGGAATTCAAAGGTGACCTAAATAAATGGAGAGCTGCGATGTGTGAATGGATCACAAGCCTCAGTATTATTAAGATATCAGTTCTCCCTAAATTGGTCTATAGACTAAACAGAATCCCAATCAAAATCCTTTGGAAAAAGAAAAAGCACAGAACTGAGAGTAGCCAAAACAATTCTGAAAAAGAAGAAAAAAGCTGGAAGACTCACTTGGCCCTGAACCAAGATGGCGGAGTAGAAGGATGTGCTCTCACTCCCTCTTGTGAGAACACCAGAATCACAGCTAGCTGCTGGAAAATCATTGACAGGAAGACACTGGAATTCACAAAAAAAGATACCCCACATCGAAATACAAAGGAGAAGCCACAATGAGATAGTAGGAGGGGTGCAAACACAGTGAAACCAAATCCAATAACTGCTGGGTGGGTGACTCACAGACTGGAGAACGCTTATACCACAGAAGTCCACCCACTGGAGTGAAGGTTCTGAGCCCTACATCAGGCTTCCCAACCTGGGGTTCTGCAAACGGGAGGAGGAATTCCTAGAGAATCAGACTTTGAAGCCTAGTGGGATGTGACTGCAGGACTTCGACAGAACTGGAGGAAACAGAGACTCCACTCTTGGAGGGCCCACACAAAGTAGTGTGCATGTCGGGACCCAGGGGAAGGAGCAGTGACCACAGGGGAGACTGAACAAGACCCACCTGCTAGTGTTGGAGGGTCTCCTGTAGAGGCGGGGGGTGGCTGTGGCTCACCGTGAGGACAAGGACACTGGCAGCAGAAGTTCTGGGAATTACTCCTTGGCGTGAGCCCTCCCAACCAGACCTACCAGCTAGTGTTGGAGGGTCACCTGTAGAGGTGGGGTATGGCTGTGGCTGACCATGAGGACAAAGACAGTGGCAGCAGAAGTTCTGGGAATTACTCCTTGGCGTGAGCCCTCCCAGAGTCTGCCATTAGCCCCACCAAAGAGCCTAGGTAGGCTCCAGTGTTGGGTTGCCTCAGGCCAAACAACCAACAGGGAGGGAACCCAGGCCCACCCATCAGCAGTCAAGCAGATTAAAGTTTTACTGAGCTCTGCCCACCAGAGCAACAGTCAGCTCTACCCACCACCAGTCCCTCCCATCAGGAAACTTGCACAAACTTCTTAGAGAGCCTCATCCACCAGAGGGTAGACAGCAGAAGCAAGAACTACAGTCCTGCAGCCTGTGGAAAAAAAAAAACATATTCACAGAAAGATAGACAAGATGAAAAGGCAGAGGGCTATGTACCAGATGAAGGAACAAGATAAAACCCCAGAAAAACAACTAAATGAAATGGAGATAGGCAACCTTCCCCAAAAAGAATTCAGAATAATGATAGTGACGATGATCCAGGCCCTTGGAAAAACAATGGAGGCAAATATTGACAAGATGCAAGAAATGTTTAACAAAGACCTAGAAGAATTGAAGAACAGACAAACAGAGATGGACAATTCAATGACTGAAATGAAAACTACACTAGAAGGAATCAATAGCAGAATAACTGAGGCAGAAGAAAGGATAAGTGACCTGGAAGACAGAATGGTGGAATTCACTGCTGTGGAACAGAATAAAGAAAAAAGAATGAAAAGAAATGAAGACAGCCTAAGAGACCTCTGGGACAACATTAAACGCAACAACATTCTCATTATAGGGGTCCTAGAAGGAGAAGAGAGAGAGAAAGGACAGGAGAAAATATTTGAAGAGATTATAGTCGAAAACTTCCCTAACATGGGAAAGGAAATAGCCACCCAAGTCCGGGAAACCAGCGAGTCCCATACAGGATAAACCCAAGGAGAAACATGCCGAGACACATAGTAATCAAATTGGCAAAAATTAAAGAAAAAGAAAAATTATTGAAAGCAGCAAGGGAAAATGACAAATAACATACAAGGGAACATCCATAAGGTTAACAGCTGACTTCTCAGCAGAAACTGTACAAGCCGGGAGAGAGTGGCATGATATACTTAAAGTGTTGAAAGGGAAGAACCTACAATCAAAATTACTCTACCCGGCAAGGATCTCATTCAGATTCAATGGAGAAATCAAAAGCTTTACAGACAAGCAAAAGCTGAGAATTCAGCACCACCAAGCCAGTTCTACAACAAATGCTAAAGGAACTTCTCTAAGTGAGAAACACAAGAGAAGAAAAGGACCTACAAAAACAAACCAAAAACAATTAAGAAAACAGTCATAGGAACATACATATCGATAATTACCTTAAATGTGAATGGGTTAAATGCTCCAACCAAAAGACACAGGCTTGCTGAATGGATACAAAAACAAGACCCATATGTATGCTGTCTAAAAGAGACCCACTTCAAACCTAGGGACACATACAGACTGAAAGTGAGGGGATGGAAAAAGATATTCCATGCAAATGGAAATCAAAAGAAAGCTGGAGTAGCAATACTCATATCTGATAAAATGACTTTAAAATAAAGAATGTTACAAGAGACAAGGAAGGACACTACATAATGATCAAGGGATCAATCCAAGAAGAAGATATAACAATTATAAATATATATACACCCAACATAGGAGCACCTCAATACATAAGGCAAATGCTAACAGCTATAGAAGAGGAAATTGACAGTAAAACAATCATAGTGGGGGACTTTAACACCTCACACCAATGGGCAGATCATCCAAAATGAAAATAAATAAGGAAACAGAAACTTTAAATGACACAATAGATCAGATAGATTTAATTGATATTTATACGACATTCCATCTAAAAACAGCAGATTACACTTTCTCCTCAAGTGCGCACGGAACATTCTCCAGGAGAGATCACATCTTGGGTCACAAATCAAGCCACAGTAAATTAAAGAAAATTGAAATCATATCCAGCATCTTTTCTGAGCACAATGCTATGAGATTAGAAATGAATTACAGGGAAAAAAACGTTAAACACACAAACACATGGAGGCTAAACAATACGTTACTAAATATCCAAGAGATCACTGAAGAAATCAAAGAGGAAATCAAAAAATACCTACAGACAAATGACAATGAAAACACGAGGATCCAAAACCTATGGGATGCAGCAAAACAGTTCTAAGAGGGAAGTTTATAGCTATACAAGCCTACCTCAAGAAACAAGAAAAATCTCAAATAAATAATCTAACCTTACACCTAAAGGAACTAGAGAAAGAAGAACCAACAAAACCGAAAGTTAGCAGAAGGAAAGCAATCATAAAGATCAGAGCAGAAATAAATGAAATAGAAACAAAGAAAACCATAGCAAAGATCAATAAAACTAAAAGCTGGTTCTTTGAGAAGATGAAATTGATAAACCATTAGCCAGACTCATCAAGAAAAAGAGGGAGAGGACTCAAATCAATAATATTAGAAATGAAAAAGGAGAAGTTACAACAGACACCTCAGAAATACAAAGCATCCTAAGAGACTACTACAAGCAACTCTATGCTAATAAAATGGACAACCTGGAAGAAATGGACAAATTCTTAGAAAGGTATAACCTTCCAAGACTAACCAGGAAGAAATAGAAAATATGATGAGACCAATCACAAGTAATGAAATTGAAACTGTGATTAAAAATCTTCCCACAAACAAAAGTCCAGGACCAAATGGCTTCACAGGTGAATTCTATCAAACATTTAGAGAAGAGCTAACACCCATCCTTCTGAAACTCTTCCAAAAATTTGCAGAGGAAGGAACACTCCCAAGCTCATTCTATGAGGCCACCATCACCCTGATACCAAGACCAGACAAAGATACTACAAAAAAAGGAAATTACAGACCAATATCACTGATGAATATAGAGGCAAAAAATCCTCAACAAAGTACTAGCAAACGGAATCCAACAACACATTAAAAGGATCATACACCATGATCAAGTGGGATTTATTCCAGGGATGCAAGGATTCTTCAATATATGCAAATCAATGAATGTGATACACCATAATAACAAATTAAAGAAGGAAAACCATATGATCATGTCAATAGATGCAGAAAAAGCTTTTGACAGAATTCAACACCGATTTATGATAAAAACTCACCAGAAAGTGGGCATAGAGGGAACCTACCTCAACATAATAAAGGCCATATACGGCAAACCCACAGCAAACATCATTTTCAATGGTGAAAAACTGAAAGCATTTCCTCTAAGATCAGGTACAAGACAAGGATGTCCACTCTCACCACTATTATTCAACATAGTTTTGGAACCTAGCCACGCGGCAATCAGAGAAGAAAAAGAAATAAAAGGAATCCAAATTGGAAAAGAAGAAGTAAAGCTCTCACTGTTTGCAGATGACATGATACTATACATAGAGAATCCTAAAGATGCCACCAGAAAACTATGAGAGCTGATCAATGAATTTGGTAAAGTTGCAGGATACAAAATTAATGCACAGAAATATCTTGCATTCCTATACACTAATGATGAAAAATCTGAAAGAGAAATTAAGGAAACACTCCCATTTACCATTGCAACAGAAAGAATAAAATACCTAGGAATAAACCTACCTAGGGAGACCAAAGACCAGTATGCAGAAAGCTATAAGACATTGATGAAATAAATTAAAGATGATACCAACAGATGGAGAGATATACCATGTTCCTGAATTGGAAGAATCAATATTGTGAAAATGACTATAGTACCCAAAGCAATCTACAGATTCAATGCAATCTCTATCAAATTACCAATGGTGTTTTTTATGGAACTAGAAAAAAAATCTTAAAATTTGTATGGAGACACAAAAGATCCCAGATAGCCAAAGCAGTCTTGAGGGAAAAAAATGGAGCTGGAGGAATCAGGCTCCCTGACTTCAGACTATACTATAAAGCTACAGTAATTAAGCCAATATGGTACTGGCACAAAAACAGAAATATAGATCAATGGAACAAGATAGAAAGCCCAGAGGTAAACCCCCGCACCTATGGTCAACTAATCTATGATAAAGGAGGCAAGGATATACAATGGAGAAAAGACAGTCTCTTCAATAAGTGGTGCTGGGATAACTGGACAGCTACATGTAAAAGAATGGAATTAGAACACTCCCTAACACCATACACAAAAAATCTCAAAATGGATTAGAGACCTAAATGTAAGACTGGGCACTGTAAAACTCTTAGAGGAAAACATAGGAAGAACAGTCTTTGACATAAATCAGAGTAAGATCTTTTTTGATCCACCTCCTAGAGTAATGGTAATAAAAACAAAAATAAACAAATGGGACCTAATGAAACTTCAAAGCTTTTGCACAGCAAAGGAAACCATAAATAAGATGAAAAGACAACCCTCCAAATGGGAGAAAATATTTGCAAATGAATCAAGGGACAAAGGATTAATCTCCCAAATATATAAACAGCTCATGCAGCTCAATATTAAAAAAACAAACAACCCAATCCAAAAATGGGCAGAAGACCTAAATAGACATTTCTCTAAAGAAGACAAACAGATGGGCAAGAAGCACATGAAAAGCTGCTCAACATCACTAATTAGAGAAATGCAAATCAAAACTACAATGAGGTATCACCTCACACCAGTTAGAATGGGCATCATCAGAAAATCTACAAGCAACAAATGCTGGAGAGGGTGTGGAGGAAAGGGTACCCTCTTGCACTGTTGGTAGGAATGTAAATTGATACAGCCACTATGGAGAACAGTATGGAGGTTCCTTAAAAAAAGTAAAAATAGAATTACCATATGATCCAGCAATCCCACTACTGGGCATATACCCAGAGAAAACCATAATTCAAAAAGACACGTGCACCCCAATGTTCATTGCAGCACTGTTTACAATAGCCAGGTCATGGAAGCAACCCAAATGCCCATCAACAGACAAATGGATAAATAAGATGTGGTACATTTATACAATGGAATATTACTCAGCCATATAATGGAACGAAACTGGGTCATTTGTTGAGACGTGGATGGATCTAGAGACTGTCATATAGCGTGAAGTAAGTTAGAAGGAGAAAAACAAATATCATATATTAACGCATATATGTGGAACCTAGAAGAGGGGTACGGATGAACTGGTTTGCAGGGCAGAAATTGAGACACAGATGCAGAGAACAAAGGTAGGGACACCAAGGTGGGAAAGTGGCGGGGGGTGGTGAATTGGGCGAATGGGATTGCCATGTATACACTGATGTGTATAAAATGGATGACTAATAAGAACCTGCTGTATAAAAAAAAATAAAATTAAATTTAAAAATTAAAACAACAACAACAACAAAACAAAACTGGAAGACTCATTTTACCTGATTTCAAGACTTCCTATAAAGCTACCATATTATCACAGTGTGGCTCTGGTGAAATAGATATACAAGTCAATGGAATAGAATAGAGAGTCAGAAATAGGACCTCACATATACAGTCAATTGATTTTTCACAAAAAATTGCCAAGGCAATTAAATGGAGAAAGAGTAGTATTTTCAACAAATATTGGGACAATCGGACATCCATTGGCAAAACAATAACCCTTCATTCTTTTGTATATACTTCATATCATATATACAAATTAACTAAAAATAGATTACAGATTAAAGTAATAACTACAATAGTTCTAGAAAAAACATAAGAGAAAATCTCTGTGACCTTAGGTTAGGCCAGGATTTCTTAGATACATATCAAAAGCACAAACCATATGCAAAAAATGTCCTAAATTGGACTTCACAATTTAAAACTTCTCTTCAAAAGCTATGGTTAAGAAAATTAATACTAGCCACAGATTGGGAAAAAATATTTACAAAACATATATCTGATAAAGGGCTTGTATCCAGAATGAACATATATACACATATATATATATGAATATAATATTATATATATACTTTCAAAACAATAATAGAAATTCATATAACCCAATTAAACAATTCAAGAATGGGCAAAGATTTGAAAAACTGCCTCATTAAAGAAGATGTAAGGAAGGCAAATAAACACATGAAAAGACTCTCCATTAATCACTAGAGAAATACACATTAAAACTGCAAAATACCTATAAGAATGGCTAAAACTAAGAACAAACAAACATCTAATGTCACCAAGTGCTGGTGAAGATACAGAGCAGGTGGGACTCTCATACATTGCACTGCTGGTGGGAATGCAAAAAGGTACAACCGCTTTGGAAAACAGTTTGAGAGTTTCTTATGAGCTTAAATATACACTTATCAAACACCCCAACGATCCCACTTCTAGGTATTTACCCAAGAGAAATGAAAGTATATGTCCAGAAAAAGACCTGCATGTGAATGTTTATAACAGTCTTTATTCATAATTACCAACAACTGCACAAAACCCAAATGACCATCAGCTGGGGAATGGATAAATTGTGATATATCCATATGCAGAATACTACTTAGCAATTAAAAGAACAAAGCACTGATGCATGCTACAATATGGATGAATCTCAAATGCATTATTAGAAGCAAAAGAAGCCAGAGTCTGTATAATACAATTTAAATGATATTATGGAAAACACAAAATTGTAGGGACAAAAGTCGGACCAGTTGTTGCCAGCAGCTGGGGAGCTGAAGGGATTGTCTACAAGGTGGTAACTATAAGGGAACTTTTTGGGGTGATGGAAATAGTCTATATTTTGACTGTGGTTGTGGTTCCATAACTCAGAGAACTGTCCACCTAAAAAGGGTGAATGTTATTTATATAAATTATGCCTTGATAAACCTACTTAAGTAAAGTATATGTGTACATTAAAACAAAATAGGGCTTCCCTGGTGGCACAGGGGTTGAGAGTCCGCCTGCCAATGCAGGGGACGCGGGTTCGTGCCCTGGTCCGGGAAGATCCCACATGCCGTGGAGCTGCTGGGCCCGTGAGCCATGGCCGCTGAGCCTGCGCGTCCGGAGCCTGTGCTCCACAACGGGAGAGGCCACAACAGTGAGAGGCCCGCGTACCGCAAAAAAATAAATAAATAAATAAAAATAAATAAAAAACAAAAAACAAACAAAAAAATAAATAAAACATAATCCCTTCTTTCCTGGAGCAGCTATTAAACAAATAAGCATGCAAATAAATATGCAGTTACATACTGCATTCAATAATACAGCTGGCCATCTCATAAAGAAGGGCTGGATAAGGAAGTTTGCAATTTATGCTTGAATATTAAATCAATCCAATTAATTTGCTTTAGAGTCTTCTATTTGCTGTATTATAAGTCATAGGTAAATTATAATCTTTCTGTAGGCAAGCCACTATACTAGATTCTTTACATACATCATCTTATTATTTTTTAACGTCTTTATTGGAGTATAATTGCTCTACAATGGTGTGTTAGTTTCTGCTTTATAACAAAGTGAATCAACTATACATATACATATATCCCCATATCTCCTACCTCTTGCATCTCCCTCCCACCCTCCCTATCCCACCCCTCTAGGTGGTTACAAAGCACCGAGCTGATCTCCCTGTGCTATGTGGCTGCTTCCTACTAGCTGTCTATTTTACATTTGGTAGTGTATATATGTCCATGCCACTCTCTCACTTCGTCCCATCTTACCCTTCCCCCTCCCCGTGTCCTCAAGTCCATTCTCTACGTCTGCGTCTTTATTTCTGTCCTGCCCCTAGGGTTTTCAGAACCTTTTTCTTTCTTTTTTTTTTTTTTGGTTTCATATATATGTGTTAGCATACAGTATTTGTTTTTCTCTTTCTGACTTACTTCACTCTGTATGACAGACTTTAGGTCCATCCACCTCACTACAAATAACTCAATTTCGTTTCATTTTATGGCTGAGTAATATTCCGTTGTATATATGTGCCACATCTTCTTTATGCATTCATCTGTCGATGGACACTTAGGTTGCTTCCGTGTCCCGGCTATTGTAAATAGTGCTGCAATGAACATTGTGGTACATGAGTCTTTTTGAATTTTGGTTTTCTCAGGGTATATGCCCAGTAGTGGGATTGCTGGGTCATATGGTAGTTCTATTTTTAGTTTTTTAAGGAACCTACATCACCTTATTTAATCCTCAAAATAATTCTATACATTTGCTACTATTACCCCATCCTTCTTATTGCAATGGAAGCATGAATACAGAAGTTCAGCAAATTATCTAATTTCTCACAACTAGTAAGCAGCAAGGTTGGTACTCAACCCAGACATGCATGACTTAAAAGATATTGATCCCCATGCCCTGGCCTTTTAAATGTTGTATGCTTACAATGCAGAATCTCAGCCCTCACCTAGAGCTTGGCATTCAGACTGAAGAACAGGGGTAGTCCTGCCTTTTTTACAAGCAAACCATGAGATTCTGAACAGATCTCCTGATTCAGACTGTTTACACTAGTTTGTAGTCTGAATGGTCAGTATAGTTATGTGGATTGTTAAAGTGACTCGGAATCACACGATAGCAAAACTGCAAGGGATATTACAGATTATTTAGTCCAATTGTGTACTACCCCCATGCTTTAGGTTAAAAAGAGAAACGGCAATGAATGGACCCCTGGATGTAGAGCAGCGGTGCTGCTGGTTTCTCAGAAACGGGGAAATGAGGGATGGCTTGGGGGCAAGGCCTGTGTCTCGGGCTTGTGAGAAGAGACAGTGGGAAGTCAGGGTTTCCCAAAGCTGGAGGCAAGGTCATCAGCTAGAGCAGTGACAGGAGCTGCCTTGATAATAAATGCACAAGTAGCCTCTCTGTTTGCTGCGTCCTTTGCAAAGTATTGTACTTATTGTATGAATTACATTACTTGTTCATAGCTGATCTATGAGAAGGTATATTGGTTGAATTCTTTTGGTTGAATGTAAGAAAAATCAGCTTAAACTAGCCAAAGCTGAAAAGAAGGATTTATTATGAAGATATAGGTATATCCCAGCAGAACCCAGCCTCAGGAAGGACCTGGAACCAGGGACTGAACATCATTAGGATTCTCTCTGCATCTCTAACCACGATTTATCTCTCTTCTCTCCCTGCCTCCCTCCTTCCCTCCTTCCCTCCTTCCCTCCGCCCCCTCTCTCCCCTCTCATCCTCTGCCTTTCTGGTCCATGTAGTGATTAGAAAGTGTATAACCACAGCTCTTGAGCTCAGTCATCAGGTTCTTTTTGCTCCCAGTCCTGAAAGGGATTCAGGGCCCCTTTTGCTGCTGTATTTCAACAGAAGGGACCCTGAGTGGGCCAGCTTGGGTCAGGTGCTTACCCTGCTTTAATCAGGGGAGTCAGGGGATGGGATCCTGTTGTCCCCAGCGGCTACTGGGAACCCCAGAGAGGAGGAGCTGGCAGGCAACTCAGCAGGCATCTAGCACATGGCCCCCTGCCCCCCTGGCTATGTAACACCTATAAGCATCATCCCATACTTAAGATTCTTCAAAGATGCCTCTGACTAACAAGGCCCACTCTTCTGGTTACAACTGCAAATGTATACTCTCCTTTCCCAACAGAAGACAGCTCAAGGTCCTGTCCAGCTGCTTTCTGCAGAATTGCGGTCTACGATTCGTAGACAATCTCACCTTTGCCATAGAAAGCAATAACCACCCTTTTGCCATAGTAGGTGTTGTTCTCAGGTTCCAGGCAGTAGGTATCCTTGGATGCCATTATGTAGCCTATCACAAGTCTCTCTTTTTGTAGGATGGGCTTTGCCCAGGAGATAAACATCCATGAAGCTACAGTGGCCTCTGACTAGGAGAGGGCTGGGAAAGACCAGCTGTCTGGCCCCTGGAGACCCTGAGAGCTCCTTGGCCATGGGAAGGAGAATGCAGGGGTGTCCCCTCTCTACCAGGGAGCTGGTCTGGTAGAACTGAGTCCTTGGACCCATTACCTCGTTGCCAGGAAATTAAAACACAGAAAAACACCCATAGCTATTCACGGGGTGGTCCTGCTTTGTCTGCACAGCTGAAAATGGTGGACATTGGACTTTAGGGCTCCAATTGTCTCCCAGCTACTGTTCTCTTTTGCTTCTAGTTTGACCACATCCATGAGCCAGGGTTGCTGCCTGAGGTGGACTGAGTTAGGGATTGCTTGTGAAGCAGGCCCCTGTTGGCCTGAGGTAGGCCATCATGCAGGCAGGGCCAGGTCTGTGGCAGGTCAGGAAGCAGGACACGCCAGGGTGAGATCCCTGTGGCTGAAGGAAACACTGCAGCTTCGGGAGCAGCTCGAGGGCCCGGCCCGAGGTTAGAGGCAGTGACCGGGGCAGTTCACAGAGGCACTTGTTTTGGGTGGAGGATAACTGCTAAGTTGTTTGTTTGGGGGGTGAACTGCCCCACCCAAGAATGTTCCAGTCTTGTCTTCAAGGAGGTAGCTGCTCCAGAGAGGGTCTGGTTTCCCCGTCAGTGGTTTTGTCTCCTTCTATCTAAGAATCCTGCCAGTTTGTCTCCAAAAGAGTGTTTTGCCCTCAGGGAGGATGGGGACTCTGATGGCCCTGGACCTAGACAGAGTCCTTTTGGCCTTTGGGTTAGTAATTTTCCAATTCCGTCCAGAGCTGGGGCCACAGGTGGGTGTTTGATGTGAGCTTGATGCTATAACTAGCCCCATCAGCTGCAGGCGCCGGGGGGGTCTGCACGGAACAGGCATCCCTGACAGGCCTTCTCTCAGGTGGGTTGGCTGCCCACCAGACCAGGGGAGCTGCTCACCCAAGGCCTCAGCCCAGCAGTAAAGCATCTTGTCTTTGCCCCAAGCGTTCCCAAGGACCCTGCTAAGCCTTTTTTCAGGTGTGTTTACAAGGATGTGTTTGTTGCATGTGTGCTCACCTCTCCTTGACATGTCCACACAGAATATGTGGCCCAAAGCTCAAAAATATGTGTAGATGAATAACAAGTAAGATTAGATGTAGATCTATTTATATAACAGTTGCCATATAAACTGTTATACACAGTTTACATGCAAACCATACAAACTCGAGGACGAGTTTATATGGTTTGCATTTCCCAGGGTTCACCTAACTTTTCCCCACAAAATTCCCCATATTTAGATTTGTACAATCTCCAAAACAACACAAGAGTCATTAAAGGTAAGATTGGCTGTGTTTTCTGAATGCCCAGTACTATTTTGGGCTGCTTTTCAAAGTCAGTCTGGGGGGTGTAATTTGGAGGCCGAAATATTTACGTTTTAGCTGGTATGTGGAAAGGGCAGAACACATTATCGGAATTGAAGCTGTCCAAAAATGCATCCAGGGCATTTGATGGCTATACCTGAAGACAATTTAGTCCAACCATCTTCCTTATCTGTGCATCTGGCAGAACCAAACTCTGTGACCATAGAAGAGGGTTGGCCATTGACATTTTTTTCTCGCCATGGTGGTAATCTCCATCACTGTCTTCTGACTGTTCTTAGGTTCCAATGGAGAGGTTTGGGCATGGCAGGGGGAAGTCTAAAAAGTCAAAGGACCAGGAGGAAAGGCAGGGTGTGTAAAGCACCTAAACAAGTAATAATTAAAAATAAAAAGAACAAGCATAGCAGCAGGTAGTATTTATGAATTACATACGACACACCGTGCTATGCTTAGGGCTTTACATGTAGAACCTCGTTCATTGATTCTTTCATGCATACACTTACTTCTTTATTCAGTTGTTCAGAAGTTATTAATGTGCCCAGTAGCACTCTAGGTACCAAGGATACAGCAATGAATGCAACAAAGTCCTTACTCTCCTACAGCTTACATTCAGGTAGGGAGATAGCTGACCAACAAATACATATATAATGCAATGTAGATGAGTCCTAAGAAGAAAAATAAACCTGAGCACGGGATAAAGTGTGACAGAGGGTGACTGGGGAGGTTGCTCTGTCAAGTAGGTATCTGTCTGCATCCCCGGCAGAGGGAACAGCAGTACCCTGAACCTGGGAAGGGCATGGCTTGCCAGGAGGGAAGGAAGGGGAAGAGAGGTTGGGGATGAGATCCATGGGGCAGCTCGGGATTCAAGTGGAATGGGGAAACCCTTGGAGATTATCGAGCAGGGACATGTTTTGACATAGGTCTGAAAGGAATTACACTGCTTGTTTAGTGGAGAAAAGGCTGCGCTGGGGGTAAGGATGGGAGCAGGGAGCCCAGTTAGGAAGCTACTGCAGTTATCTAGGAGGGAGATGGTGATGGCTTGCAGCCATGACATAAAATTGGAGGAGGTGAGAAGTGGTGGATTCTGGAAGTACTCTGAAGTTATGATGGACATATTTGCTGATGGATTGAGATGTGTGGTGAGAACAAGAGAAGAGGCATGTTTTGACTTGAGCCAAACTAGCAGTACCACTTACCAACATGGGCAGCTTGGTAAGAGGAGCTGCTCCGGAGATGCAGATTCAGAGTTTGGTGCGGACACAAAGCACCAAACTTTGTGATGCTTCTTGCACATCCAGTGACATCAGAGAGAGACCTGAGTGACGAAGTTAGTCAGGGGCTCAGAGAGGAGGCTGGACCTTTAGATTCGGGTGTCATCAGCAAAAAAGGGCTTTGTGAAGTCACGGTCCTGGATGAGGCCAACAAGGGAGGGAGAAGATAAGAGGTCCAAGGTACTCCAGCATTCATGCATAGAAAATGGCTTCCCTGGTGGCTCAACAGTTAGGAATCTTCCTGCCAATGCAGGGGACATGGGTTCGAGCCATGGTCCAGGAAGATCCCACATGCCGCAGAGCAACTGAGCCCATGCGCCACAACTACTGAGCCTGCGCTCTAGAGCCCGTGAGCCACAACTGTTGAGCCCACGTGTCACAACTACTGAAGCCCACACACCTAGAGACCATGCTCCACAACAAGAGAAGCTGCCGCAATGAGAAGCCTGCGCACCACAACAAAGAGTAGCCCCTACTCTCTGCAACTAGAGAAAGTCCACGTGCAGCAACGAAGACCCAACACAGCCAAAAATAAATAAATAAATAAATAAATAAGATAAAGGAAAGGGGTACATACTGGGGGGAGTCCAGACGGGAAGGAGGAAAACCAGGAGTGCTTATTGTGACAGTAAATCGAGAAAGTGACCCCCTATGTCAAGTGCACAAATCAGCTGAATGAGATGGAAACAGAATTGATCACAGCGTTGAGCAACTTGTATTTCATTCACCACGAAATCTTAGGCTGTGGGCACTGTTTTTATTCACACTTTACCAGTGAGGAAGCCAAGGCTCAGAGAGGCCTAGTAACTTGCCTGGGGCCACACAGTCAGAGATGGAGCCAGGGCACATTAAACCCACTAAACCCAGAGGCTCCCTAGGGCTACCCTGGAGACACACATTCCCTTCTCTACTTCCAGATTATGAGTCCTGGGCTTTTTAACCTCACCTCCCAAGTAAACAGTGCTCCAGGGAGGAAACCTTTCTCAACTCCATTTGGAGGATGACAGATTATTACAGGATCTTCAGAGAGAATTACTCAAAATGAGGACAGAGGGAGGATAATGTAGAGCATTTGAGAGAAGCCTGTCTAGGTTTGGGGCTCATGATTGCTTTAAAAATTTATTAGCATGAAAGCGAAGGGGAAAAGAGGCTCAAAATAGAAAGTGTTTATACCAAAAAACCGGTGGGGGATTTGCAGGCTTTTCTGACAGATTGCAGGCTTTTCTGACAGATTGCAGGCTACATAACAGATTTGTGGGTGAAGTCTAGGCTTTTTGTGTTTGTTCCTCTTTCATGTCCTGTATTTTATGCTTAATGCCCATTTAAGAAAAGCTAATTAGGATACTATAGAAATAGCATAAGTAACCCTCATCCCTACCTAATGTTATCTATCAACTACAAAATATTTTGCGTGAAAGGGCATTTTTGTCTTTTGAGAAAAAAGTGGCTGATGCACTGCCCTACTTTATATATATTATTTTGTGACTGTATATTCTTAAAATCAGGAATGCTCTGAACCTAGATTGTCAAATCTGGGTCTTCCCATCCAAAATTGCATAGATTTAGAGTAGGTAAGTTTTAAAAGGCTCTACGCAGCAGTACAGTTTGTGGACGACAGTCGCAAAATGAAAGATCCTTCGTTACAGTGTGAATTAGTTTCCTGTGGCTGCCATAACAAATCACCACAAACTGGGGGGCTTAAAACGACAGGAATTTACTCTCTCGCAGTTCTAGAGGCCTGAAGTTGGAAATCTAGGTGTTGGCCGGGCCCTGAGCTAGGAGAGATTCCCTCTTCCCCCTGCTGGAGGCTGAGGCATTCCCTGGCACGTGGCAGCATGAATCTCATCTCTGCCTTTGCCTTCACGTGGCTTCTCCTTCGAGACTCCTGTGTCTCAAATCTCCCTCTGACTTTTTCTCATAAGGACACTGTCCTTGGATTTAGGGCCCAGCAAAGACCCGTTTCTCCAAACAAGGTCACAGTCACAGGTTCTGGGGCTTAGGATTTGGACATATATTTTTGGAGGCTCTCCAAAACTCTCTACACAGTGTTAGACCCTAAAGTGGCGGGAAGGAATCAGAGGCCTAGGATGTAGTCTTCCCTGTGATGTCCACTTCTGTAAGTTTGCGCACAACACCACATTCAAGAGAATATAACAAATATGTGCAAGAAGTTTCCAGAAGCACAAGAGAGAGAGAGGAGAGGATGCTCACTTTGCAATCCTTCCTTGCAAGGATCCAAATCCCACAGAAAGAGAATGTGCTCTGGATCAGACCCAGCTGGGCTGAAACTCATTCTGCCACTTGCTGGCTGTGTGACCTTGGCAGTTTTTTTAGCTTGGTTTCTGTCTCTTCATTTGTGAAATGTGAGTTGTAATACTGACCTCAGCGTATCACTGAGAAGATCAAAAGAGCTGTCAAGTTTCAAGTCCCCAGCACAAGCCTAGATGATTCTACGAGTGGCCACACCCCCCTTCTCTCCAGGCCAAGCCACGCTGCCTGTTTGCCCTTCCTGATGCATTCAGCATTCAGCTTGTACCCTTGGAGCCCCCAGCTATGGGGCGAGGTGAGAGCCCTGGTCTGGTTCCTCGTATCCTGCCTCGGCCAGCTGGTCTATTCAGGGTCCCTGTTCCCACAAGATGTTTCCGATTCACTGACTCAGTCCTTGCCCAGAGGTCATGGGAGATTTTCTCCTCTGTTCCTTAGGAAACCTTTGGTAGTCACTCTCATCTACCCAGTTCAACTCTTTGAAGCATCGGGCTGGCTTGAGAGGAATACGAAGATGATTGCACTAGTCCTGGCCCACGGGACGAGGAGACTACTTCAGATGTTTCCAAACTAGCTAATTAGGGGACCCAGAGCTAGGCTTCCGGTGGCTGTCCATGAACTGAAAGCAGCAAACAGTGGGCTTGGTTGGCAGCTCAGAGCTGTGGACTGAATGGGGCTGCTGGTCATGGGACTGGAAATGAAAGGCATTGTGACTGGTCCAGGTGGGACCATCTCCTCAGCTGGAGCAGATGATGGGCTGCCGGGCTTCAGGGAGGAGCCCTGGTCTTGAAACCTGAGGACGTGTGTGTGGACTCAGCAAGCTGTCCAATGTCTCTGAGCTCTAGTTTTCTCCTGTGTAAAAAAATAAAACAAGGTCTTCCCTGGTGGCACAGTGGTTGAGAGTCCACGCAGGAGACACGGGTTCGTGCCCTGGTCCAGGAAGATCCCACATGCCGCGGAGCGGCTGGGCCCGTGAGCCACAACTACTGAGCCTGCGCGTCCGGAGCCTGTGCTCCGCGACGCGAGAGGCCACGACAGTGAGAGGCCTGCATACCACAAAAAATAAAATAAAATAAAATAAAATAAAATAAAACAAAACAAAACAAAAAAACAGTTGTAAGTTGTTTGGGGATATAAATAAGACCATGGGCATACATTCAAGTAAATGTTATTAAACTTCAACGTATCTTCAGTTATCTTACATTTAAGATAATTGAGCAGTTATAAGTCACACGCCTCTGGGGAGGCCCTGCTCTTTGATCCACAACTATTATTCTTTAATGCATAGAGGTGAGAAATGAATGCCAAGAAATGAAAGCAAAGTCAATCCAAGTCAGCAGAGGGGTTTTAATGCTGGTCGCTTCCGGTCCAGTGATCATCTATTTTTTACCAAGAACTAGGCTAAGGTAGCACATCTCAAACCTTCATGTACAATAGTTACCCGTCCCCTGGGGAGCTTGTGGAAATACACTTTTTTTTTTTTTAAATTTTTATTGAGTATAGTTGATTCACAATGCTGTGCTAATTTCTGCTGTACAGCAAAGTCAATCAGTTATACATATACATATACCCACTCTTTTTTATATTCTTCTCCCATATAGGCCACTACAGAGTATTGAGTAGAGTTCCCTGTGCTATACAGTAGGTCCTTATTAGTTATCTATTTTATATATAGTAGTGTGTATATGTCAGTCCCAATCTTCCAATTCAACAGAGGAATGGATAAAGAAGATGTGGTACATATATACAATGAAATGCAGTCTTTCATTCAGCCGCTCTTGGCTGGAGCCTGAAATTCTGCATTTCCAGCAAGTTCCTAGGTGATGCAGATACTGCTGGGTGGAGGACCACACTTAGAGTAGCAAGGGGTGAGGCAACACCCTGGGATTCAGTCACTCAAATACTCTGGTCTTCTCGAAAGATCTGCGCTCAGGATTTCCCCAGAACTAGCAGCTGTAACTTCTCTTTCCTTTTTCACTGAAAATTCATGTTCTTCATGTCCGAACTGGCAGAGAACAATCTTCTTAGGGCAAAACCCAAACAGGATGGAGACAGTAAGACAGAGGGAAATTACTGTTTTGATGAGCCAATTCTTCAACCAATAAACGTGCTGAATAATAAACATGCTTTTTTGTCCCCTAGGCTTTAATTGGCACATTTCAGGTCTAGCACCACAGGTCAGTCTAGTTCTCAACCAAGAGCCTAATAATTCTTCTGCTTTATTTTAACTGTATATTCCTTAAGATTTTGCTGTGACTCCACCTTCTTTTCTCTTTTCTTTGTTCTCTCAAACCTCTACAAGCCCCCGTGGCTTCCAAGCTTTGGTCTCTCTCTTAGCACTGGTTTCATTGAATCTGGCCCTCCTTTTGTGGGTCCCCCTCCTTTAAACTATAAACTCCTTGAAGGAAAAGATGGTGACTTTTGACTCTGTGTCTTAGAGGTCTTGGACAATGTCTGGCATGTTAGACAACTCCAGTTCTAGCAGATGACTGGTTTGTTGAAACAAAGACCCTTTGCTAATCCTCACTTAATCCTCTTAACAACTGGGTGAATTTTGCTGTCTCTCCCTTTTGTAGATGTGGCGATGGAAGCTTAGAAAGCAGAAGTGACATACCTAAAGTCACCTAGTTGGCAAATGGTGGAGTTGGGCCTTGGTTGAAGGTATGTCTGGCTCCATGGTCCAAGTTCTTTCTAACTGCTTTGGAATGACCGGATGAATAAATGCACCCACAGTGAACTTTATGTTTACCGTGACCTGCAAAGTTTAGGTGGCTAATCATAGCTTTGACCAGACATGCCAACATCCAGAGTGATAGCTTCCGAGTGCTGGTCTATATGGGCCAGTTCCAGCTCAGGACCAAAGATTCACCAGTTTTTGATAGTAGGAAAATATGAACATAAAATTAAATTTATTTAATTGAAGAACTGCCTTCATGATGGGACCATGTCCATTCTTTTCTGATATTCAAGTGATCTTCCTTTCACATGATAATGGCAAGAAGAATCGGTAGTTATTATCATTTTTTACATTCTTACTTGGAAAAATAGACCGATCATACTGAGTTGAAAGCCTATTTTTAAAAAAATGTTATTTCTGTGAAGTCCCCAAATCTGGGAATGACTCTGCCCTAGAGAAAGTTAAGAAACAATCAACAACAGAGCTTCTACTTGGGGGCAAATAGTCACGTACCTTTAATGGATGATTTTGAGATTGTAATAAAATTTCCTGCTCATGAATATCCTTTTTCCCATCATGCCTCACTGACTCTGGGCAGCTGTTGACAATAATAAGCCCACAAATCTACGAAAGGAACACCCCTTTAATTTGAACAAAATGATTGCAGGCTTTATCTTTTAGAGTTCCATTCAGGGACTTCGCTGGTGACACAGTGGTTAAGAATCCGCCTGCCAATGCAGGGGACACGGGTTCGAGCCCTGGTCCGGGAAGATCCCACATGCCGCAGAGCAACTAAGCCTGTGAGCCACAACTCCTGAGCCCGCGTGCTGCAACTATTGATGCCTGCATGCCTAGAGCCCGTGCTCCGTAACAAGGTAAGCCACTGCAATGAGAAGCCTGCACACCGCAATGAAGAGTAGCCCCGACTTGCCACAACTAGAGAAAGCCCATGCTCAGCAATGAATACCCAACGCAGCCTTAAAAGACAAAAAAAAAAGAGTTCTTTTTAAATGGGCAGTCTTTTTTTTTTTTTTTTGGCCGCGCAGCAAGGTATGAGGGATCTTAGTTCCCAAACCAGGGATCGAACCCGTGCCCACTGCAGGGGAAGGGCAGAGTCTTAACCACTGGACTGCCAGGGAAGTCCCTAAGTGGGCACTCTTTGAGGTGCTTGGAGAGCACACATTTCTATAGACTGAGAGTCAGGCAACCAGAATTTCTAGCGAGGCGGGTGAGGATAGGGATGGGAACAGGGACTGTCCAGGAAGGCCAGGGGTGTTTGGTTGAGGGATCAGGGCTAGAGAGAGCTGGTCTCAAATAATGGGCACACCCAGAATAATGTTGAACAAACACACAGAGAGAAGATTAAAGAATGGGGAGTTCAGATTTTACTTATTAATCTATCTTAAAGCAAAATCCCAAATCGAAATAAACACAGCCAACAAAACTCCCATGATTATTATCAGAAATGGTCCAGTTTTTACACGGAAGTGTCAGACGAGCTGCTGGAATTCTTATAGTTTCTCTGATTCATGCAGAATCATGTGTTCAAATTTTATTACAATCTCACTGTGTTCATATCATCATCTGGTGATTAGAATGACTGACAGGATCAATACAGGTAATTACAATCCTCTCCTTACCCACACTTCACAATATCCAGCCCTACCTAACAGAATTGATCTGGTACCCATGACTACAAAAAGAATATCCATGTGTAAAGCAGTAGATCACAGAATACAAGATACAGTTAGGCATGCACCACAACTCCAGACAGGGCTTGGTGTGTGGTAGACCTCATTTTTATTGTCCCCTCAGTGAGTCATGACCCAATAAACTCTTGACACACTTTCCAGGTGAGCAGAATTCACTATCCCGATAGTAAAACTACCCCTCATCTCTAAGTAGCTTAAAAGTTAAAAAGCCACCGTTATGAGGTAACAAGCATCAGAGGCTGTATATGATGAGAACACCTGGAGCTATCTTGCTATAGAATGGGTTTATTACGTCTGTTGTATTATATATTATATAATGTTGTATTATGTATCGATATTATTTTATTATATCTGTCGTATACTTGATTTTTTTTCTGATCCAGCTATTGTTGACATTAGCAATGATTAAGAATCAAATCTGGTGGCAGGGCTTCCCTGGTGGCGCAGCGGTTGAGAGTCCGCCTGCCGATGCAGGGGACACGGGTTCGAGCCCCGGTCTGGGAAGATCCCGCATGCCACGGAGCAACTGGGCCCGTGAGCCACAACTACTGAGCCTGCGCGTCTGGAGCCTGTGCTCCCCAAGAAGAGAGGCCGCGATAGTGAGAGGCCCGCGCACCGCGATGAAGAGTGGCCCCCCGCTCGCCTCAACTAGAGAAAGCCCTCGCACAGAAACGAAGACACAACACAGCCAAAATAAATAAAGAAATTAAAAACAAACAAACAAACCAAAAAAAAAAAAACACTTTAAAAAAAAAAAAAAATCTGGTGGCATTTCACATCTGTGAAATTTTCAATAATTATAAGGAGACAGAGACTTCTGGCCAGCAAAGGAGAGAATGGTCCTGGAATACTCCTTCCCCATGAGAGACCTGACCCCAAAATTGAGCCAAAAAGTATCTGATGTCTTTATTGATTTGTTGGCGAGGGTGGGATTGAAGTGTCCATAGATTTTGCATGTGGGTGGATCTCTCCATTGAGTAAACCAAGCCAATACCCTCAGCGTCTGTCACCCAGGAAAGTGTTTGAGATTTGGCAACATGATGACAAGTAAGATGGAGTCTCTATTCTTAAGGTGCTTACAATCTAGATGGGAATGTAAGATGTGTGTGTGCATAAAGATAGAAAATGGTGATGTGCTGGAGGGAGATACAGAGGAAGTGAGAAGGGGAAGTTTCTCTGAGCAGGGGCTTGAAGGGCAGCTTCATGGAATGTGTGCTATTTGCACTGAGCCTTCAGGGATGGGGTCTAGGAAGAGGACGGGCAAACATTTACTACCTTAGTAATTAGGGCACATCAAGATACAGAGGAGTGCATAGCACAGGGAGATCAGCTCGGTGCTTTGTGACCACTTAGAGGGGTGGGATAGGGAGGGTGGCAGGGAGGGAGACGCAAGAGGGAAGAGATATGGGGACATATGTATATGTATAACTGATTCACTTTGTTATAAAGCAGAAACTAACACACCATTGTAAAGCAATTATACTCCAATAAAGATGTTCAAAAAAAAAAAAAGATATAGAGGAGTGCACTCCTGAACAATGAAACAACATGTGCCTGAAAGCCCAGGCTTTTTCCACAGGGGTCACATGGGCAGATGGGATGTAGGGATCCTAGTGATGAGCCTTGGAGAGTTAGGTTGAAGACAAGATGGTGCGGGGAGGGGGGGGGGGCTTTGAATACCAGACCAAAGAGTTTGATGTTTTTTCTGTATGTGATTATTGCAGACAGATACTGTTGTTTGCCTACACAGCAGATATTACTTACTCACATTTTTCCTTTGCTAACAGAGCCAGAATGATCATAAACTTCCCACTTTATAGACCGTCAGCGTCTGTAAAATGGTTTTGTAGGTGTTTGATCAGAGGAATAGTGCTTGAGCTGATTGGTCCCTTTATATGGACAACACTGGTGAGGGGGCTGGAGAGTTGCGGGCAGGGAGAAAAATTTGACTAGCCAAAAAGATTAAAATGAAGGTCATGGAGCATAGTAGCAGTAGGACACACCTGAAAACCCAGAGACAGAGGGTTTTTGTTGTTGTTGTTGTTGTTTTTCTTTCTGTACAAAAATGGCCAACATAGGCAAAGACTGGCATCATTCTGCCACAAGCCAAGGAACAGCAAGAATTATCGCAACACTAAGAAGACAGAACAGGTGAAGAAGGGCTCTTCCCTAGAGCCTTACAAGGAAGTGTGGCCCTGCTGACACCTTGATTTTGGACTTCTAGTATCCATGCCTTTGAGAGAATAAATTTCTGTTGTTTTAAGTCATTTTGTTTGTGGTGATTTGTTATGGTAATCATAGGAAGCTAACACCTAGACCAATCACTGCGATGAAAAGATAAAAATTGTCATGCTGAATGAGAAGCAACGTATATGCTGTTTATAAGAGACACACTTTATTTATTTATTTATTTTTTGCGGTACGCGGGCCTCTCACTGCTGTGGCCTCTCCCATTGCGGAGCACAGGCTCCAGATGCACAGGCTCAGCGGCCATGGATCATGGGCCCAGCCGCTCCGCGGCATGTGGGATCTTCCCGGACCGGGGCACGAACCCGTGTCCCCTGCATCGGCAGGCGGACTCTCAACCACTGCGCCACCAGGGAAGCCCAAGAGACGCGCTTTAAATAAAAAGACACAGGCTGAATGTAAAAAAAAAAAAAAAAAAAATGGAGAAAAACATACTTGGCAAACTCTAGCCAACAGAGACTGCTGTGGCTTTATTAGTGTCAAACCAGGTAGACACAGACCTAAGGTCTATTACATGAAAAGACGGAGTGCTCTTACTGATAAAATAAGCTTTTCAACAGAAACACAACAATCTTAAATTGTATACACCTAATAACATGGCTTTAAACCATATGAAGCAAATATTAGCAAAACTAAAAGGAGAAAGACCAATCCATATCATAATTATGGACGTTGACAGCACTCATCTCTCAGTAACTGATAGAATAAGCAGGAAAAAAAAATCAGTACACATAAGAAAATATTTGAGCAATACAATTTACCAACTGGGCTTGAGCCATGAGCCCAAAAAGGGCAGAAAATTCACTCCACGCCACTGACAGATAGATGTCCATGGTGGGGGGGTCATTCCCAAGTGTTGACAGGGCTTTGATTTATTTATTGTTAGCAAGTTTCCTCAGTGTACCAGTTACACAGACATTGTATAAAGACAGAGGGGGGAATAGCTTGCAGCTTTACTACTTTATTTCCTGTCCCTCAATGCTTTGGCAGCAGGATATTAGTGCCAGACGAGAGGAAGAAAGGGATCAGGGCACTCAGGATTTGAGTGGCTCAAGAAATATATAAATGATGACAAGATCAGAACCATAAATACAAAGATTGATTTTGGGGGCGGTGGTTAAGAAGCCATAGCAGTGTGAGCAGAGGAGCCAGTGTGGTTGATGAGCATGGACAGGAGTCAGAGTCCAGACTCTGAGAAGCAGAGCAGCCTTGTGTCTCTCCCTCGTAGCAGGTGAGAGGCCGGCTGTAAAAAGGGAAATGAGATAAGGAGTAGGCTAGTGGAAAATTACGGGAGGCCTTGGGCACAGAGGTTAAGAGTGTGGACTTTCGAGTCACACTGTCTAAGTTTGAATCCATTTGCCTCTGTGACCTCAGGCAAGTTACTTAGCCTCTCTGTGCCTCAGTCTCCAACTGAGAAAATCTGAGGCTTAAACAAGTTGATAAAATTCATGTCAGGCATATAGTTGTAGGTGTCCAAGGATTAGAAGGCATTAATGCCAAGGTCCAGGGCAGGACAGAGGGTGCCTGGTTAAGGACCTCTGGGCCTTCAGATGTCTTCATAGCACAAGAGAGCCCCAAGGCCGGTGGCCTCCGGAGGGCCTGGGACAATGCGTAAAAAACCCAAGTCTGGGAATCAGAAGCGTTCCTTTCTCTAGACTTAGCAGTATCCTCCATCACTTTTCTCCTTCTTTTATACTTAATGGCTTTTTTCTGATTATGAAGGCTCTGCATTGCAGCATTATTTGTAATAGCTAAAAATTGGAAACAAATGTGTGCGAATAAGGGAATGGAATAATTAATTGTGGTATAGTTGATGACTACTCTGTAGCAGTTAAAATAAATGAATGAGTTCAATACACAGCACCCTGAATGGCTATCAAAAATCTAAAGTTAGTGAAAAAAGTAAGTGGCAGTGTGATAAAATTTATATAAATAAACATATTACATGATGTTTATGAAAGCATAATGTGTAGAAAAGTATACAAACACAGATTAGATGGATGCATTCTCAGGAAGAGAGGGGTCTGGAACTAGGAATAAAGTGGACTCAAACTTCATCTAGAACATTCTATTCCTTCATTAAATATTTGAAGCAAAAACAACAGTTAATTTGGGGTCCATTATTTTCCTGTACTTTCTTCTGTCTTTAAAAACTTTTCCTGGCCATTGTAGAAAATAAAGTATAGAAAAAGCAAGTAACTAGCATTTAGATATAATCACTATTATCATTTTGTCCTATTACAATGTGTGCGTAGATGTGTGTTTAAAATTATACTGTATATACAGTTTTGTAAAATGCTTTTTAAATTTGATGGATTATGTTTTCCTATGTCATCAAATGTTCTTTAAAGATATGATTTTCAGTGGCTACAAAATAGTTCACCCTCTGCACATGCTATAGTTGTTCTATCATTTTTCCATGACTGGGTCTATAAACTATTTCTGACTTTTTGGCACTGTAAATAATGAGACTGTGAACATTGTATACTGCTGATTATTCCATTAAGATACATTTCTAGGAATAGAATTATGGGTTCAAAATGCATGGGCATTTTTAAGGCTATTGATACACATTGACACATTGTTTTCCAAAAGATAGAAACAGTTGATATTCCCACCAGTTCTGTACGAGATAACTGCTGATTTTAAGGTCCATTAATTGGATAAAACTCCTAACTCACTCCACCTCTACTGCAAATTTATTTATCCTGGTCCTCCAGTCATGGTTTAGACCTCAGGAAGAGAGTGGCTTCTGGCTGGAAGACAAGCATGGTGGGTGATTCCCTTAATATTTGCTCAGGTGGGAGCCTCAGAGCCAGCCTCCTCCCTCTGATGGATTCTGTCACTTCCAGTCATTAGGTTGAGGGCCAGTCTTATTACTGCTCAGCACCTCCTACTCTGTGGCTGACACCTACACTGCAGTCTGCCTTCATAGAGGAAAGACAGCCTGTTATTTTGTAGTTGTTGCTGTGTTATATCAATAGGAAGGCAGTGACACTATTCTCAGCAAAAACACAGATTCACCCTAAGTGGCTGTCCCTTTCTAAATGGGATAATCCAGACCTGAAGGTCACTATGACTGTTCTCTTACATATGGGAACACCTCTCTGTACCTGAAATTGAGTCTGGTCACGGGGCTACTGATGAGTATCAAATGGTTCAGTTGAAGAATTAATGGTTTAGTCCTGGCCTATGAATTGACATGTAACATATATTTGTTACAGACCACGTATTTACTTCTAGGACATCTGTAGAGATAAGCCCCAACTATTTTGAAAGAGCCTTCCACCTGGTGATACTGTGTTGCATTTAAATTTACATTGATATAAAACAGAAATTATTTCCACACTCAACTGTCACCATACGACTTCAGACATTTTAAAGTAAAAAAAGTAGCTGCCTCCTACTGTTCTTAGTATAAATAGCCACATCCTCACCATGATCCGCAAGCCTGTCTGATCACATTATGTGCAGACTCTCCCCTTCAAACCTCCTTGACTTTCTTTCTAGATCTCAAACTCAGCATGAGCAAACGCTCGCCTCAGGGCCTTTGCACATGCAATTTCCATGGTATGGAATAGTCTGCTTCCTCCTGTATTATTCCAGACCTAGCAGATCCCAGCCCAGGGGCCTCCTTTGCCCAGTCTTAGTGGAATCCCTTAGAAGAGCTCAAAAAAAAAATATATATATCTTCAGGAAAGGCAGTCCATGATACCCCAGACTACATCCGGACTCTCTGATGAATGGTATCATAACATGTGTCTTTGCTTGTGATGCTTTATAGTTTTCCATTCAATGTTTATGTCATTATTGTTTAATGTCTGTCTCTCTCATTGGTTTTTTGTGCTTCATGGGCAAAGAGGCAGCTTTTCTTGCTACCAGAAGCATGATGGCCCGCACAATGTGGGATAGACAGGTGCTGAATTACTGCTCGTCAAATGAATAAATGGATACCGACATAGTATGGCTGATGGCTTGGTCGGGTTAGTGCAATGGCTGAGTATCCTTGTATGCAATTTCCTTGCAAGGGGATAAACTATTTCTTATGCCGTACAAGAGTGTCATTCATAGTAGAGCCTTTAAGACAGCTGGCAGGTTTTCTCATCTGCTTTCTCACCTACTAGTGCTGAGAACTCGTCATTACATTTGCCTCAGTCTCATTTAAAAAATGAAGACAATATCTTCACTTTTCCTTCATCCTAAGACATCATTATTAAGTGACATCATTTAATAATAACTTTTCAGTGGAACAAACCAAATATACCAAAAAGAGCAGCATTGTTCTCACATTAAATATATATATATTGATTGTAAAATACCCACTCCTGGACATGTTAACATGTGAAAAAAATGAGCATCTTAGGATTTAGACAAAATTTGGCTGTCCTGCCACAAAGGCTGGTTATGAATATTAAAACAGCATGCTAAGTGTATAGAGCACCTGCACACAGTGCTCAATAAAATGATGCTTATTATTAAGCTTATTACTATTATTACCGTCATTTTACTTTGAGAGGATTAACCTGATTTTAGCCTGTGGGTTGTATATTCCCAGTGATATTAAAGGGCCCATGTCTTTGGGAGGAAGAAATTTTCCTCCACCCTCCTGGCTTCTTCTGACAGGTCTAAGAATTAAATTGACAGGAGACAGATTAACAGATCAAACTAATGTGTAATAACATGTATACATGGGAGAGACCTAGGAAAAATGAGTAACTCACCAAAATGGCCAAATCCCTCACCTTAAATACCATTCTCAGCTAAAGACGAAAGAGGACGTCAAGGGTGGGGAGAGCCAGTCGTAGGAGGTGACGAGGAAAAGCACAGTCTACAAGGGTAAGGCCAGGGTAAGGCTGTTAGCAGATTTAAGTCTCTAGAGATCTGATCATCCTTCTTTTCCCGGTACAGTGAGGGAGACACACTTACAAGTGGAGATTTCCCTTATAAATGTAAATATTTCTTATAAAAGGGTAACTTCCACTTGATTTTCAGAGCTTTCCCCCTTGTCTGCTGTTTCTTAGAAAATAACCACCTTAAAATAATTCATACGCCAAAGAGACATATTTAAGTGTGGCAAATTCTGTTCCCCTCCACCTTCTATGTCTTGATGAATGCAGTCTCCCCTAGCATTTAGCAAGATGCAGTGAACACACAGGAGATAGGCATCACAGTGTAGATAGTGAGGAATACAAACCATGAAGACCAAGCTGTTTTGGACCCTGCCTCCTGCATGATCTTGAATGAAGGAAAAGAAGCCAAGAGGGTGGGTCTCTGGTCTTCCTCAGACTGTAGGCACTCAGTTTCCAGCCCCTTTTCTAAAGAAAAGCCCCCTTTTAGTGGGCCTGCATTTGCTATCCCTCTGTTGTGGTCAGGATGTTATTGTCTTTTCCCAAAATAACATGGGAGCTTATATATTCCAAGAGATCACTGTTGGGCATTTCCGGTCCCACTGCCACTCACTGGCCCACACCTTCATTGCTCACCCCTGTGCAGTCACTTCCCACCTCCACACTTTCCTGCCTCTAAGCCGCCCAGTTTAATTCAATTCAGTACAAACAAGCAACTTACTGTCCCTGGAGTCATGCATCTAAGTTATGGACGGGCTCTTCTCACTCCCCTTCAGTGTCTGGTTAAGCAGAAAAACTCACAGTCATGGAAAGCATTATTCTTCACACGTAGGGAATAAAGTCCCTCCCCTTGGTTAATCTGGTATCTGAAGCTTTCCCAAGTCAGAGCCCATTCTAACCTCCCAGCCTCTCTTCTGCTCAATCTTGTTTTGTTCCTGACTCCCTGCTTGTTTTGTTCCTCTCAGTCTCCTCTGCTGTCTGGAATAATCTCCCTCACTCTGACCTCCCTTAGCACTGTCTGGGCTTATCCTGCACCACTTGATTCCATGTTTCTAGCTTGCAGTGCAGTCAGACATGTGCACAGCTGGTGTACTTTCTAGACTGTAAACTCCTTGAAAGCAGAAACTCCACCTTCCTTCTCCTTATATTGTGGTTTTTACCTATAGTACATACAGAATGAGTAAGTTACTTTTTGGTTACTGAAACATCAAAAGGAACAGTAATTAGGTATCCTTTATGTGTCACAGAAGTTAAATCTGCAAGAGAATAAAGATGACCAGTGAAGGGATCTTTCTTTTGCAAGTCATTTCTTCTTTTGTGTGTTCTCCCTTTGAACTAATTTAATGGTGCAAAGGGGCTTTCCTTGTCTCTGATGGACAGAGGAGGGAGGTAAATGCTGACAGATGATGCTATTTTAGTCATGTGTCCATTCATGTGTGGATCCCGTGCTCAGAATGCAGCCAGTGTACATTGTTAGATCAATAGCAGCGCTTCACTATATGAAGGGTGGGTTGAATTCAGATGTGAGTGTTACCGAACCAAACTTGAGTCTGCTTGCTCTCCTGTAGCGCAGTCAAGCCACTCTACTGACAACTGGGTTGTGATGAAGGAGACGGCAGCATTTATTGTAAGCCTCC
The DNA here is from genome assembly GCF_000442215.2 of Lipotes vexillifer. Classification (NCBI taxonomy): domain Eukaryota; kingdom Metazoa; phylum Chordata; class Mammalia; order Artiodactyla; family Lipotidae; genus Lipotes; species Lipotes vexillifer. The sequence continues at coordinate 1,242,682 of NW_006778358.1, read as the reverse complement.
AGACAAGGAGTCTGGGCAGCATCAATGCTCAAACACTTGAAGTCTACAATAGGTTTCAGGAAAGCATTTTTAAAGGCCAGGTGAGTAAGGGGAGTCACGGGGTATGTGATCAGCCCTTGCACAATTCTCTGATTGGTTGATAGTGAGGTAACAGGGCAATGTCACAGGGGTTAACATTATCACTCTCCAGGCTCCAGGAGGTCTGGGGGCTACGTGCTTTTGATCCTCAAGTGGTTAACATCTTCCATTTGGTGGGGGGTTTGGCATGTGTAAAATGGCTCAGGCCATGTGCATCAGATACTGTTATCTAGGTAATTCAGAGAGGAGTTGAGGCAGAGGACATGGGGGGAGGGGTCTCTCCTGGGAAGGCCCCGTAGGGTCCTGCTTGGTTACATGAGGGCCAGGAGCTGAAGATGGGATCAGCCACCTGGATTTAGGGCACAGCTGGGCAAGGTCCTGGCTCCCCCAGCTGCCCGCTTCTCAGCTGCAGTTCCTAGGGGAAAGAGTAGCCACTGAACATTTTATCCTTAAGAGCTAAGCTGACTCTACCAACTTTCAAAGAAACAGGTGTCACAGACGATTCTTCTAAGCCAATGACACTGGGATATCAGCAAGTGGAAGTTCTTGGTGTTTTAGGGTGCGTGAAAAATATAATTCTGTAAGCAACATAGCCTACTGGGTTTTCCATTTGTGTTTTATGGCTCCCTCGAGTTTTAGGTGTTCTTTCGAAAGTAATGACTTATTAAATTTGTCTACCGAAGAAAAATAACCGCGCAACCTAAGAGCTGTGAGTTTCAGTTTCATTCGGGGACCTTACTGAGGACTATAGCCTAGGAGACAGCCTCTCAGATAACTCTGAGAAACTGCTCCAAAGAAGTAGGGAAGAGCTAGTATATATATGATTTTTTTTTGGCTGGGAAATACATGTAGTTAAGCATAAAAAGATTACTGCTAGTCACAAAGAACAGACATCTCAATTAATGATTTTAGTGCTTTTCTATGTGTGGGAAGATGCTAGAATCTGGGGTCATTAAAATGCTTCCTTAGACATGCAACTTGACTATCTAGGGGCCCATTTATCCAAAGCACAGAATGTTCCATCCTGTTTTTTTCCATTCTGAATTCCCCTCAGGGTGCACTGTCCTGGGTGATGCAGTGGGCTGTGACTTAACATTTTGTATAAAGACATGATGGGTGACATTCTTTGTTCTTTCTGTTTACACATACTTTAAAATTGTGCATGGGATATAATTTCTAAATCCAATCTATTTTCTTTTGCAATGACCAAATTACATTCATGTCTTTATCTTGTGGCAGACGTGTTTCCAAGTATCAACAGGCTCTGAACAATTAAGTCAACAATTTGATTTTCCTGATTGACAGATGATTTTCAGATTTCTTTTAATTATCGCAAAGTCAAAATAGCAATTCTGAATTAACCAAAAAGAGGTGAAAAGCCCTGGTAAATGTTAAAATAGGCTCAGGGGTTAGGGGACGTGAATTCCAACCTCAGACTGGAGATGATTGAACTTGGTGATATTGAGCACATTATTTTTTCCTCTCACTACTGGCCTCTCCAGCTGTAGAGCAGAGACAGTGGTGACAGTCCCTCCTCCTCCCAAAGATGTGAAGTATGTGGAAATATATCCTCAGACTAAAAGGTCACACATATGTTTGAATTAAGTAGAGAATCTATGATGTTTTTAGGTGCTCTTATTTCTAGGTAGATCCCTTATAAAAAATTTCCATCTCAGTGACAAGTGACAAGTTGCTCATCTGTCATAAACTAGTCCATAGAAATAATTTATCTTTCCCTCCTTCTCTGCATTAGCATCTTCATTTCAGCACTGCAAAAATGGCCTTGTTTTCAATGACAGACGTAATCTGAGTGGTCATTCTGTCTGTGTGCTCCATGTCACCCTATCCCTTTTGAGCTATGTGCCAGTTCCCGGGGATGGGAACGAACTTCCCGCCGCAGTGCTGGCCTCTCGGGTAATGAGAGGAAACCATAGAACTGTTCCAGGACCTGAGGTTTTAGGGCAAGGTACTCCTGAATCTAATTTTTCTTGCATTATTTTAACCAGATGCTAATAGAAATCTACAGGAGAGTGACCTCTCATTAAACTTTAGGAAATTTCTTAGGTAGAAGCTATGCAACGAGAAATGTCATCCTCTAGCAATTTCAGAGTCTTGTGATTTTTATCAGAATAGAGTTATTTGCCTTAAGGATTTTTCTAAACCTATTACTCTCCTATAAAAGATTTTCAATTGATATAATACATTTCTCATTATGTAGTTACTTTCGTTGCTGGAGACTCTAAATACTTGAAAAATATTTTAAACTCCTATTCAAGGACCATTTTCACCATTGCAAAATTCACATAGGGTGATATACAGGTTTAATACCTTGCTGCCATATTAATAAAATCCAGCTGTAATCAGAAAGGGAAGGATCCTATATCTTAATAATATCATAGTGCTCTTTCAGAAATGCTGAATAATCACTCTGGCTGGACTTGGGGAGGCAAGAGCATCCCATTATTTGAAGAGCATCATATGGTGCCTAATGACTTAGAGAAACTATGACCACACTTTCTATCTTATCCGAAAGGTAGCCCTCCTTCAGATCGTCTTTGTGGGGATAATTCTTCTCAAGGCCACACTTCCTCATATGCCTTTTTCTTTCAATTCCATGAAAGACACTAGCTTTAGGGTGGATCTCACATTATCACCGATGGCGTGTTGCATCTCAACCCTTTCTCCCTAGATTGCAAAGCACATCTTTGAAGGATTGCAACCTTATCTACTCACAGGTCTGCTTAATCCATTAGAACTGCCAACCTTGGCAGGGACCCGAAAGCTTATATAGCCTTGTGCTTTGCAAACCACTCTAGTCTGGCTAAAATGCTACCATTATTCAAAACAATATTGTAGAATTTCAGCACCTTTTACTTAAAATGTTTAAAATTGTTTTGTAAGAAGGTGACTTTTCAATCTTACTTGTAAAGTGAGAAAACTCTCGATGAGAGTATCAGCTGTAAGGTTAGAAAAGGAATCTCCTTAGAAGCCTGTGCTAGCAAAATGGGATTTTCTAGAGCTGATATATTTTTACTTAAAAATAGTTGATAAGCCAATATTTAATTTCCCCCCCTTCACAGGAAGGACTTCCTGAGTATTAGTAATATTTTAGGCACACAGTTATTTTATTCCTAAGATTTCAGTGCCTGAAATCATTCATTTTAATACATAAGGAAACATTCCCCCAACTATAGCAAAAAAGGGTTAAGTTATGTGCTTAAGACTGTAATAAAGTGCATGGTAATTGTGCCACAGAAATGCTTAGAGTCCTTTGTGCTTTTATCTTATATTCTAGCGAAGGATTCACATTTGTCTTAGTGTTATTGCCCAGCTGATACTTGTTTTGCCCTACCGATGTTTGGCTGCTAGTGGGTCAGGAGAACATCTTAAAATTCCTTTGCCAGTTGTCTTTCAGTGTGTGGGGGGATGGGAGTGCAGAAGGCTCTCATTGCAGGAAGCACGCCAGTCCTCTGCAACCGAGATGGAATGTCCATCAGCATCAATTGCTTCATAGACGGTGCTGTTGCCACACCTGAAAATTAATGCGCAAAGAAAAACTGTGACACAACATAGAATGGAATACAGGTGCGTCAGGTGGCAAGACACCTTCTAAAGATTCCTGAGATCATATTTCTGTTTGTGTTAACTTACTTTTTTGAGATATGTGAATGAACAGCTATTGAGTGGTAGAAAAATTATCCTGTGAATGACGTCATGAATGTGAAAGCTTGCTAACCCCTGGTGATGATTGCTTTAGGTTTCTTCACATTTTTCAGTTATCTTTCTTACCAATATTCTGCATTTGAGAGACAGCAGATCTTCTAGAAGGCTATGGTCTATGGTGGCATTTCCCTAACCGACTAGTCTTCTTGGAACTCTAGCGTCTCACAAAATTTAATAGATGTTTCATGGAAAAAGGATTTTCCTGGCTGTATTAGTCAGGGTTTTGCAGAGAAACAGAAGTGATGCGTGTGTATATAATTAGAAAGGGGTTTATTGTAAGGAATTGGCTCATGTGATTATGGAGGTTGACGAGTCCAAAATCTGCAGTGTGGGCCTGCAGGCTTGAGACCCAGGAGAGCCAATGGTGCAATGAAGCCTGAAGGCATTTTGCTGGAAAATTCCCTCTTGCTTGAGGAAAGCTGGTCTTTTTTGTTCTATCCAGGCCTTCAACTGATTGGATGAGGCCCACCCACATTGTGGAGGTGAATTTGCTTTGTTCAAGATTTACCATTTTAAATATTAACCTCTTCCAAAAGCACCCTCTAAGTTGACAAATACAATTAACCATCACAAGTCCATCCCTTGTCAACATGGCACCTGTATGCATCTCTTTAAAACATAGATAAGGAACTACGAGGGGAGAAAGCAGACATTTGCTTAATACACACACATGCACACACACATATTCATAACAAAGTAACGTGAAACAATCATGACATTCTCAGTCCTCACTTCTGTAACTGGTCATGGTAGTTGTTGGTATTCATAACTACCTTCTTCCACTCCCCTTCTGTATTCCCTTTGCCTCCAGCAAGCACCTCTGGTCATGGTTCTTTACCTGGGGGGTGAACCAGAACTCCATTCCTGAAGCATCTAGGTCATTAGTAGCTCTACCTTGATTGGGTTGTTATAGGTTTTCAGCGACCTTAATCATAGGGTGTGGTAATACTTAGAGACACCCTAAGAAATCCCCTGTATTCCAGGCATACTCTTGCTTGGCACCCCCATTTCTCCCAGTGGTCACGGCCAATAATTCCAGCCAGCAGAGTACCTTCTTTGTTTGCCTGTTGATTCAGAGGCAAGAAAAGCCCAAAGTGGATGGTGGCAGTCTTAACTTTCAGTGCAATGGAATCATTGCTGTGTCTCCTGGTAGAAGCATTCTTCTCTTTGGAACTAAGACCTCCAGACCTGCTAGCCTAGAGTATAAGGTCATGAGGGCAGGAAGCAAAAATTTTGCAAGTGGGTTACCAGGGGTAACCCTCATTCCTACCCCTTGATTCCTAGACCCATGAATCCTATCAGGGAAATAGCACCATTTGTTGGACACTGATTCAGACCATATATAGCCTCCTGGAGAACCCTGCCCCAGCCCTGCAAGGTATTGTCAACTAGTTGGCACTGTAACTGAGTTTTTTTTTTTTTAATTGAGGTACAGTTGATTTACATTATTAATTTCAGGTATCCAACATAGTGTTTCAAAATTTTTAATGGTTATACTTCATTTAAAGTTATAAAATCTTAGCTATATTCCCTGTACTTTACAATATATCCTTGTGGCTTATTTACTTTATATATAGTAGCTTGTGCTTCTTAATCCCATCCCCCTATCTTGCCCCTCCCCCCTTCCCTCTCCCCACTAGTAATCACTAGTTTGTTTGTTCTCTTGTAACTGAGTCTTCAAAAGGCCCTTCCACCATTCTATTAATCCAGGCTCTTCAGGATGATGGGGAACCAGTGAATTCCATGAGCATGGGCCCATTGTCATGCTTCATTTGCCGTGAAGTGAGTTCCTTGATCAGAAGCAATGCTGTGTGGATATCATGATGATGTATAAGGCATTCTGTAAGTTCATGATGATGGGGTTAAATTGATGATATCAACTTCGTTAACTGGTTTCATTAACTGAATCTAGTAGCCTAAATGGGTATTTATGCATTTGATTTGTTGGACGCTTATTATCAGTTCTTGTACCAATTGATGGGAAGTGAGGTATAGAAATGGGGATGGGATGGGACTTCCCTGGTGGTCTAGTGGTAAAGAATCCACCTTCCAATGCAGGGGACGTGGGTTTGATCCCTGATCGGGAAACTAAGATCCCACATGCCGCGGGGCAACTAAGCCCACAGGCTGCAACTGCAGAGCCCACACGCCCTGGAGCCCGTGCACCACAACTAGAGAGAGAAAACCCACACACCACAACTAGAGAGAATCCTGCGTGCCACAACAAAGAGCCCACTCACTGCAACTAAGACCCAATGCAGCCAAAAAAACAAATAAAATAAATAAATTAAATAAATATTAAAAAAAAGAAATGGGGGTGGGAGTGTGTACTGTCAAGATCATGGACATAAATGGTAATGTCTAATCGGAGAGGGGGACAGTTATGTCTCATTCCTGATGAAAAGCCCAGCTGAAGCAAGGAACAGTGGCTGCCACCAACTCAGTGTGTAGAGAGGGTCCCCAGCACAGGATTCCACACACAGCTGGTGAGATGTGAAACGCCAGGTACACTTATCATTATTGTCAGCACTAACAAAGAATCACCATCTGAGAAAGACACAAAAAGAAAAGGAATCATAAGCAAAAGAAAACATAGCCATTATTTTTTTCCACTCGCATATTCATAGGCTTATGATTTCTTTTTCAACTCGAGGAAAGAATGAAACATCTTTAATCCTATCATCCTGGAAAACTTGATGAGTAAGTGTCTGAGTGCCAAAAGGCGTGGAAATGTAATATTTGATAAAAATTTCCTGAAATCTGCATTCAGGAATGTGACAATCCTACGTGGATCACAGGAAACTGTCATGCTGTATAACTTTACATGAAACCAAATACCAAGTTTGTCCAGTTAATCCATAGATGATTATCACATTGAGATAGCAGTGTCTTCATCACAGGTGTTATCCCCTTTCTCTATTGGCTGAAACTCAGGCACCATCCCTGGTCCTCAGTGGCAGAAGGAGGCATTGAAAAGAGGCAGGTAGAGCAGAGAGGTGGGGGGCAGAAGACTGAGGGCTCAGAAAAGATGCTCTTGCAAAGGACAATCTCTGAAAAGGTGACTTGTGTGCTAAATGATGAGGTATGGAAGGTGTGGAGAAGCACTGAAGAATTTTAGACAGGGAGTGATATGAATAAAATATGCATTAAAATAATTCCAATATCCACTGAAGCATAGATTAGTGGGTGTGGGGTGATTACGGGGATGCTGGTGAGAGCAAGTCTTGGTATGCTTTGTGGGTACCAATCTTCGATATTTAATAAGAACATAGCTTCCGGAGCACAGGTACATGTCCTTGTTTAGAGTCCAGTCTATTTTGCTGTATTGTGGGCTTCTAGAACATGAACATACTCACGTGCAATTTGTTAATAAAAAGATAAGGTCAGGGCTTCCCTGGTGGCGCAGTGGTTGAGAATCTGCCTGCCAATGCAGGGGACACGGGTTCGAGCCCTGGTCTGGGAGGATCCCACATGCCACGGAGCAACTAGGCCCGTGAGCCACAACTACTGAGCCTGCGCGTCTGGAGCCTGTGCTCCACAACGGGAGAGGCCGCGACAGTGAGAGGCCCGCGCACCGCAATGAAGAGGGGCCCCCGGTCGCCGCAAGTAGAGAAAGCCCTCGCACAGAAACGAAGACCCAACGCAGACAAAAATAAATAAATAAATAAATAAAGAAAGAAAGAAAGAAAGAAAGAAAGAAAGAAAGAAAGAAGCTTTCATTTAAAAAAAAAATAAGGTCAGTATTGAACGCAGATTTGGCATCTTTCCAAATTGCTCGGCCCTACCCCCTGCATTCCCTTCTACCCAGCCAGAGAAGCCTCCTGATGGCTTGGGCTGCTAGCTGGTTTCCAGCGAGTTGTCTGTCTCCTCTAAATGTGATGGCCAGGTTTGGGGCAGCTGCAGTGCTCATTCTGCCCAACCGGACCCTGCTGCTACCTGGGCTGCGGTGGGAGGTGTGACACAATATGGAAGGCAGCAGAATTCACGCACCTTGGGGTCAAATTTACCAAAGAAGGATAGCAGACAAAAAGAAGCTGGCAGTGAAATTCCCTCCCCTCCCCCACCCCACCCCCCATGCCGGCATCTTTCCTGTGTTGCCATGGTTCCCAATGACCCAGAGTCAGGGGTGTCCTTGTGACCCTGTGGCCATCTTGGCAACAACTTTAAATCTGTTCCCTCCTTCCCTGCCTCATTTTCCTTTTCCTTTCACTCCCGCAACCTCTAGCCTGGGTGAGGTTTGCCTCAGGGCTCTGTTTTCCAGGGAAGTCAGCCAAGACAATGCCAGTGTACTAACACCGAAGTCATTTTGGTTCAGATGTGGGTTTTCCTTCAAGAGGGGGGCCAGCATAGATAACGGGAGTGGAATTATAGCCTTCATCACGAGAGCCTTCAGCCCAGCTGCTGAGGAGCCCTTCGCTTGCATTTTAAGAGAATTAAGATGAATGCCTGTGTCTGGGGCTCCTTCCTTCGAGAGACACAGGCTGGCTGCATGTGGCTCTGGACCGGGTCAGGTCGCCACGCCTCTGGGTCCATCTTCACAGGTCTCCCCCAGCTCAGCGCTCTCTTCCCATCTGCATTGTTCACATCTGCAGCTCAGCTCTAACTAGCACGCTGCTAACGTTTTCACCCTGTTGTTTCTGGGCATTTTTAACAGGCCGAGCTGCCGGTCTGCTGCTGTGTTCAAGTTATCTCCCCTGGAACCAGTTAGACAGTTTTTTTGTAAGGACTCAGGTTACAAAGTTGCATAGGTTTGGCCCAACCCTATTTTTCTTGTAAACTGTCATTTTAGTGCCTGATTTTTGAGAATGTGAGGTATGTTCAGGTATGCTTATGTTGCAATCCAGCAGAAGTGTCAGTGTCTCTTTTCAGGTAGACAGGAACTAAAGACTTGTTGAATGAATAAAATGCATTAAAAATAGGGTTATGGAAAGTAACTTTCCATATAATAGAATAATTTTTCCCCCCTTTCTGTTTATGTCAGGGAATATTTAAAGCTCTCACATTGTAGCTGACTCAAAAAAAGTTTCCTCACGGCAACACTGTATCTCCGGAAAATGAGGCTGAATATTTTTGCCCCTCTGAATCCACTCTTCCCCCTTCTCCTTACGTTCTATGCTTGGGAGGCTGGACTTATGGACCACACAAATTGTGACTCTCCTGCCATCTGGATCCTATTGGATCCAGCCAGTGGGATGCAAAGGAGGGGAAAGGTGGATGGGAGAAAAGTGAGTTGGGGCACCCACACCTTTGTTAATATGGGTCCCCCCTAGCTATGGGTGCCCCCTAGTTCCTGCTGTGATCCTGATGGCTAAACAACTTTCTTTGAAGGTTTGTGTATTTTCCAACCTTCAGTAGGTGAATGAGTAAAGCAACTTATTAACACTTTGTTTTATTCAACCCTGACTAATAAGAAATTCACAAGAAATGGGGGGGGAGATATTTTACTATGTCTTTAAATAAGAGTGAAGTGTATCTCCTCCTTGGCAAATGTGTATCTGAAAAAAAATGACACTATAAAATATGTTTGGAAAAGTGCCATTTAGCACATAATTCCATCTCTCTTTTAATGATTCAGAAGCTATTTCAGTAGACAGCAGTGTCTCAAGAGCCATGGTCATGTAACAATTACAACAGTACTAAAGATGTATGGAAAGTTTGGTTAACAGAAAGCCAGAGACTAGAGTTTTCTACACTTTGGGTATAATAATGCTGTGTCTGCTATAAAAATTCCCTATGAACACTGCTAAGTTACTAATAAAACAGAGACCCAGAAAAAGGACCCCATGATATGTTTTACTCTTTTTGAATAATGTCAGAAATACTTGTTGATTCTCTCCTACATTCCAGACATCATTATGGTATGTTTATCAAATTTCCGTTCATCTTCAGGGCAGCCCAACATATTGGGTTTTATTATCTCTGTTTTATAGATGAGGAAACAGGCTCAGAAGAATTAAGTTACCAGCCCAAGATCACATACCTGGGAAGGGGCAAAGCCTGGCTAAGAGGCCAGGTCTGTTTGATTCCAAAGTCCGAACTCTTATACTAGACCAACTGCCGTTTCAAGGAATGGGAATTTAAGAATTCACAACTTGGTTTTTCTGAGCTTGCATGGAGGAGGTTAATCCCAGCTGGTGATGGCAACTAGTGCTTTACTTTGTTGTTTTTTCCTTCTAGGTGGAACTGACTCTTATGACTCGGGCATCGCTGTGTGTCATTACCCACTGCAATGGCATAAGGCCCAACATTAGCCAGCAAGACAACCCTTCATGGTAATGGCAGCAGTCATTGTGCTGGGAGACCCTAGGATTGAACTTTTCACCTGAGGAAATGGTAGGAAGCCATTCTTTCAGGCGATCACTTACAATGCCGTGCATTAAATCATAGCATTTTAGAGCTGGATGGGACTACTTATAATGAAAGCAATAATTTTTACTTACTCTTGAAAACCTGTCTGAAAATAGTAGACTACACTTGGCAGGCAAAGAATGCAATCTTTATTTTCCATGTCCCGTGAACAAGGCAACAAACTCTGAGTGAGAAGGTAAAATAAAGCCATATCTTTCAATATTTTATGTTCCTCAGACTTATATCTGAGTATGTGTTAAATCCTGATGGGGGACTGAGACCTGGAAAGTTAATTCGGGCTAGTCCGGTGGCCATGGCAGACAGTGGTAGCAGAGTAGGATGGCATAGCAGAAGGAGCTGTGCTGGTGGGTAGCTACATGCCCTTTGCTTGGAGCCTGCTCTTGGTTGACAAGCCAACGAGGCAGTAGAGTTTTTAAGAGCCAGGGTCCTGAAGAGAGACTGCCTGGGTTCCTATCCTGAACCTGACACTTACCCCTCGGTGTCTCAGTTTCTCTGCCTGCAAAATGTCAATAACAAGCACGTGCACCTCAAGGGGTTGCTTTGAGCCTTGAGTCACGCATGTGAGGAACCCAGATCAGTGCTTTGCACAGGGCATAACTTATATGTGTCAGTGGCAATGATTACAGTTCTCAGTTTGCAGAGGCTCAGAGAAGTGAATCAATTTGTCTAAGTCCACACAGCTAGCAAGTGAATGAATTGGGACCAGAACCTAGGTCTCCCCAAATGCAAAGCTCGTTCCTCTCTTCTGGGCCAAGAAGAGTGACCCAGGAGAGTTGCTGTAAAAACTAATGATGCTCAGATGATGTCCTTGGGCTGATACTTTGTGTCTAAAGCGGGGATGCTCTGACTAGGCAACCCCAGGGGCTGCCCAGGATAGGTGGAGGTTTTGGAGACCCCCGTCTTGGAACTGCCCAGGAGACCCTGAGGTTAGACCAGGGGAAACCAGGGATGAGTTTGTGGTGCCAAAGGCAAGAGTCAACACTGAAAACCAGACCCTTCTGAGATCCCACTCAAGAGAGCTCTGCAGACGCAGCTTCAGTGCTCTGAGGAGAAACGTGTGGGTCCTGGCAGTGGGCTATGAAGGATAAAGACATTCATATCTCTTTGATATGACATTTGCTCAGTGTTCTATCTCTAGTTCCTAGAACAGTGCCTGGAGCATACTGAATATTTATTAAATGAATGGATGAATAGATGGAGGGAAGGAAGAAGGGAGAGACAAATTATTGAATAAACTGTTTGCATGCTGAAGGAGGGCAGAGAGGAGATTTAGTGAACCTTACTCCATGTCCTCCAGGCTGGGGCCAAATGTGAGTCCCAGGGCAGCTGGCCGGAAGATCAAAGCAGGGTGTGTGAAAGGGCGGGGCCTCTACATGCCTCTGCACACTTCCCCTTTGCCTTCTCCCCGAGCGTGGGCAGAAGGGCTGGCACATGGATCCACCCACAGGAGACAGTGGGAGCTTTCAGGACACACAAGCAGAGTGAACCGCAGGCGTGTCCATTTTTCGCTTCCTAGGTCAGAATGACTCCTGGAGCGTTAAAGAGAAGCACGTTGTGCATCCATCAGGAGATGGGGGTGGAGGAGTGAGCTTGGCACCAGGAGGTTGGGAGGCTGTTGCAGTAATCCAGGTGACAACCATGAGGGCTCGCATTCAAACACAGGTGGTGAGGATGGCCTGGGGGTGATGTGTTCTGGAAGTGTTTGTAGGGGGATCATCGGTACGTATTGACTCATCATATCCTGCCCTGAGGCCTTAGATGTCCCCAGTAATGTGAGTTTATAGCTTCCAGCTGAGAATGTTGGCCAGATAGAAGTGATTGCTAGGAACTGGCTTTTTTAGAATGACCACTATATTCATTGTTTGTGAAGTTCTGAGTACCATCTGTTTGGTTCTGCAGTGTTTCTTTCCATACTTAATAAAGACCCGTTGAAACAGCATTTAATTCAGAATTTTTGCACCTATGAAGTCACTGGGGCTTTCCCCACTACCCTAGCATCACAGCCCCTCTCTGTCTCTGTCTGTCTTTTCTCCCCTCCTATCCCCGGCCCCCTCCATCTCCCTCTCCCATCTTTCTGCTTTAGCCATGACTGGCTCCACACATTGCAGGAGCATCCTGACCTATAACTTTTTTTTTTTTTTTTTTTTTTTAATACACAATGTATTTATTTATTTATTTATGGCTGTGTTGGGTCTTCATTTCTGTGCATGGGCTTTCTCTAGTTGTGGCAAGTGGGGGTCACTCTTCATCGCGGTGCGCAGGCCTCTCACTATCGCGGCCTCTGTTGTTGCGGAGCACAGGCTCCAGACGCGCAGGCTCAGTAATTGTGGCTCACGGGCCCAGTCGCTCCACGGCATGTGGGATCTTCCCAGACCAGGGCTCGAACCCGTGTCGTCTGCATTGGCAGGCAGATTCTCAACCACTGCGCCACCAGGGAAGCCCCTGACCTATAACTTTGATCCTAATCCCAGGAAGAGATAATTTATGTAGCTCAGAGGCACCCTGAAAATGCATTCATGATTCCCCTGGCCCTGATCTGCAGGGTCGAAAGAGGAGGCACCAAAAGGGAAAGGGCGTATCTGGCGTCAGGGCCCCTGTCCTTCTAAAGGCTGGTTCTCACTCGTTCCTACGCCCTCCCATGAATTCTCCAGTTCTTTACTCAACCGGGGAAGACTCTCCAGATTTGTGCTGCAATCACTAACAGCTTCAGGGCTCACCCTCGTTCTGGTGAGTGACACCTGCCGCCAGCCATCATCTGCCCATCCCAGGAAGGTTGCTTAGAACGAGGCGGAGGGCAGACCATGCTCAGTCCACTTCGAAGATCTGTTTTGTACCATCCTCTGCAGACCTGCACCATTGCTCTTACAAGTTTTCTGTGCTTGGTTCCAACCTTGTGGCTCTTCTGATCTGCACTTCCCTGCTTACCTGGATACCTGGGTGCTGACTTCCTGGACTCAACTTTACCCAAGTTCCAACCTACCGCTCACTGCCCAGCTTGGACCTCTGGATGCCATGCTCTGACTTGGAACCTTCTCTGTGCTCTCTGGTTTGGTCTGGGGACCCGGGCGTTCATCTTGCCATTGCTCTTCCCCTGTTGGTCCTGCCGTGTCATGCTTCATGTCCCCCGGGGGGCATGAAGCTGTTGGCCTGGCTGCTCCCACTTGAGTCTGTTTTGCTAAAAGAATTTGTGCCGCCCTAGTTCCTGGCATTGTTACGTGTGACACCCCTTCTGGGCACCTTTCAGTCATTCCATATTTAGACTTGAGATTTCTAAGTTCTACCTCTCCCATCATTCACCCAAACTTGAAACTCTAACTTCTTATACAGAAATTTCATTCAATGAACTCAACTGCTTTGATTACACCTTTTAGATTTAAGTTGTGCTCATTGGTCTGTGTATAAGGAGTGCATCTGCTTACTTGGGTACCTTCTGTTTTCTCGCTTGGAGGGCAGGCATTACCTTTCTGCTTAAATTACTTGGTAATGTAACCAAAGCCACCAATTATGTTATAATGCAACCAAGAATCAGTTTAGAGAACATTAATGCTATTACCAAAAGATGATTTCTTCATGATATGGAAGTAATATCATGGAAGGTATCAATGTGCTTTATATTCTGCACTTTCGCATATGTTAACCTTATCCCTGATCACCCCGAGGACTCCATCTGCCTCATGGGTGTGGTGATGGGGTAACTAATAGGGATTTGTTGACATTACAACAGAAATGTCAAGGGAAATTAAAAAATTAATACTCAATTTGTGACATTCAAAATAAGCTTTTGCTGCCAAACAGTAGGCTTGAGGTTTTTGCTGCGAGAGGATTCCCACATTGACATATCAATTTCTGAAACCCAGCCCTTCTGTTTCTGAAGGAATAAGACATGTAGTCTTTTCCCCACCCCTGCTTTATTGAGAAATAAATGACAATTAAAAATTGTATATATTTAAGGTGTACAGTTGATGATTTGATATACGTAGACATTGTGAAATGATCACCATAGTCAAGGTAATTAACATATCCATTACCTCACATAATTACTTTTTTCTGTGTGTGATGAGAACATTTAAGACCTACCCTCCTAACAAATCTCAAGTTACAATACAGTTTTGTTAACTATAGTCACTTTGCTGTACATCAGATCTCCAGGATTTACTCATCTTGCATAACTAAAACTGCGTATCCCTTGACCAGCACCTCCTGTTTCTCCCTCCCCCCAGCTCCTGGTAACTACCATTCTACTCTCTATTTTAGATTCCATGTATAAATGAGTTTATGAAATATTTGTCTTTCTACATCTGGCTTATTTCACTTAGCAAATGTTTTCTAGGTTTACTTATGTTCTCACAGATGGCAGGATTTCCTTCTCTTTTTGAAAGCTGAATGGTATTCCACTGGACATACATACCACATTTTCTTTATCCATTCATCTGTCAATGGACACTTAGGTTGTTTCCTTATCATGACTATCATGAACAATGCTGGCAATGAATATGAGGGTGCAGCTATCTCTTCAAGATCCTGATTTCAATTGCTTTGGGTATGTGCCCAGAAGTGGGATTGCTGGGTCATATGGTAGTTCTATTGTTAATTTTGAGGGAAACCTCCATACTGTTTCCATAGTGGCTGCACCAATTTACATTCCCACCAACAGGGTACAAGGGTTCCCTTCTTTTTTTTTTTTTTTTTTGCGGTACGGGGGCCTCTCACTGTTGTGTCCTCTCCCGTTGCGGAGCACAGGCTCCGGACGTGCAGGCTCAGCGGCCATGGCTCATGGGCCCAGCCGCTCCGCGGCACGTGGGACCTTCCCGGACCGGGGCACGAACCCGCGTCCCCTGCATCGGCAGGCGGACTCTCAACCACTGTGCCACCAGGGAAGCCCAAGACTTCGTCTTGATCACATCTTTCTGTGAGATAATCCAGAGAAAGGAGGGGTGTCGTAATAATTGGTGAGACGCTGGAAGTGTGGAACCTTGACTCCAAGTTTATGTTTGGAGCTCTGGGAGCAGACTGTCTTGTAGGCTTCTCGCTCGTGAACCTGGGGACAACCCCATCAAAGTAAACTAGGAAACACAGAGTGGGCTGGGATCTCACTGGCCTGAGTTGCTCTTTGCTTCTGGAGGGGCAGGAATGGGGCCTAGACTTTCCTTCATGCTTCTGATGGTGAGAGTGGGGCAGGAGGCACAGAAGGGAGCTGGGTTTTAGTCCAGCTGATCAGCCCAGGTCTCCCTGTGGTGAGGGGGAAGGTGGACCTTTAGCAGAGGCCGGGATGGACCACTTAGGCTAAGAACTAAAGGAAGATGTGCCGGCAACTCGGGCGCTCCAGTGACAGGGAGGCAGGTCAGTGAGGAGGGAACACCTGCCCAGGTGTTATTAATTATTCATTTTGACCTGATAAAGGAAGATGAGTGTATAGTCACATTGTCCTTAATAAAATAACCTGGAAGGTTGTGCTTCAAGGCTTGGTGGTGGCTGCATCGTTGTTAGCATTATAATCTTTTCCCCTTCTACCTCTCTAATTTTATAAAAAGAAGAAAAGCTACCTTTAAAACTAAAAAGCAAAAGAGAATCTTGCAGGACGCATTACTCTGCAACTTTTTTTTTTTTTTTGCGGTACCTGGGCCTCCCACTGTTGCGGCCTCTCCCGTTGCGGAGCACAGGCTCTGGACGCGCAGGCTCAGTGGCCATGGCTCACGGGCCCAGCCACTCCGCAACATGTGGGATCTTCCCGGACCCGGGCACGAACCCGTGTCCCCTGCATCGGCAGGTGGACTCTCAACCACTGCGCCACCAGGGAAGCCCCTCTGCAACTTTTAATATTCCAAAGCCATCCCTATAAGTCCATAGACCTAAATCTCTCTTTTCAAAATAATTTCTTGAACACACACATATAACAGAATCATATTGTTTTGGGTTCAGTCTCCTTTTTCCTGTTCCTTCTAACCCTTCCCCTCCCCCTGTACCACTGCCATCACCTACTCCCCCAGGTAGTGTTGGCGACCTAATACGTGTGCTTTTGTACTTTTTTTCTATGTAGATATATACAAATACATATGAATATATATAGATATGTATACATCATATGCATGCATACAAACATTTAGACACATACCTATGTAAATACATTTATAGGAGCTTCATCTCTGCATTTTGTCTTTTGTGCTTACTCCACCTCCTGGAAAGCCTTGCCCGTCAACTGGCATAACTCCAATTCATTTTCTAAATGGCTCTATAATATTCTATGGTGTTGTCATATGATAATTCTTTCATCCATCTGTGAGAGTTTTGAACATTTCTTTTTTCTTGTTTCCTGGAGATGGTGGCTACTTGGCTACTGTCATTTGAAAGCTTATTAGATGTTCTATATTTCAAGTAAGTCTGGCCATTAAGTTTTATTAATTTGATGATGTTAATACACCTAGATGTTTATTAACTTACTTCTAATGACATTCAAATATTTTACTCTATTTTAGGACCAAGAGAATAGTCCTTGGTTAATGTGAGTGCTATTGAGTAAAATTATAGGACAATTAATGAATAAATGTTTGTGAATATTACGTGAGTCACCAATTTCACTTTTGTTAGTGGTTTCCCACCAAACTCTTTAATAGGACGTGTGTGAGGGATTTTCTGTCGAGAGATTAAAGCTGGGCCAAAATCAAGAAGGTAGTGACTTCAATTTGAATTAATCAGCTGTTGAAAAGCGGGCTTGATCTTCAGAAGGCAAATAAGGTTTTTACGGTTGTGTTGGAACTTTCCTTGCAATTATTGCATAGAGTATTTTGCATTCAGATGTAGGTCGTATCTGATCTTTCGAGGTTAGTAAGATACCATTAGCTTCTTACTGTCAAATTCTCCTTGATCTTTCTAGCAATTAGCTTATGCCCAAAAGATCTGAGTTACAGATCACCAGTACTTAACCAAGATAACTCGTCTATATACATCTAAGTCCAACTTTTGGAAAGGTTATATACATATAGACCCTCATTTAATTTTTTTTTTTTGCCTCTTTTGGGTTGTGAATCTCATTGTTTGACAGTGGGTGAAGATGATACTTTTTATTTTGTTTGCCAAGAGTTTTAAATCATGCCAACTAAGTGAGAGAAAAACCAACATCACTTAGCTGAGTTAACTCTCTGATCACAGTTTATAAATCATTTCCTATTATTTTAACTGCAGGAAGGAGAGGTTTTTAGCCTGTTATACTTGTTTTAAATGTCTAACCCTGGCTTCTACTCACCCACTGCCATAAACATTTGACTATTAAAAACATGTCGGGCTTCCCTGGTGGCGCAGTGTTTGAAAATCTGCCTGCCAATGCAGGGGACACGGGTTCGAGCCCTGGTCTGGGAAGATCCCACATGCCGCGGAGCAACTGGGCCTGTGAGCCACAACTACTGAGCCTGCGCGTCTGGAGCCTGTGCTCTGCAACGGGAGAAGCTGCGATAGTGAGAGGCCCGTGCACCGTGATGAAGAGTGGCCCCCACTTGTGGCAACTGCAGAAAGCCCTCGCACAGAAACGAAGACCCAACACAGCCAAAAATAAATAAATAAATAAATAAAGAATTATTAGGGGAAAAAAAAAGAATACTGTGTAGATAATTAAAAAACAAAACCAAACCAAACATGTCATACAACTTTTTGCTCTTAAGCTTAAGTTTAAAACCAGGTGTGAAGGCAAAGAGGTTTGTTAACACTGAACATGGGTCTTCAGTCACATGGACAATTTGTAGTGTATGATGGATAAAGTTGATTTTTTAAAAAAATTACATTCTTTTTTGTAGGAAATAGAACCAGAATTACCTGAGAATCTGCCCCACGTTCTTTTAACTGTGTCAGTCGTTTGACTCTGGACAGAAGTCAGGGCATCCTTAATACACAGCCCAGAGAAAAGGGAAATTGAAGGCCACATAAAGCTAATGGCTTGTAGAGAGTGGCAGGGTCCCCTTTGTAATAACAGCGCTTAATCACCACCTTTGCCTTCTGGGTGTTTTTCTACTATTGCGTCTCATCTCCAAGGCTGGCCAGAGAAGGTGGGATGCAGGCAGCTGTGGTGAGAGATTTGGTGTGAGAGAGCTCTCTCTACCACCCACACATCCCTACCCAGTGTGGGCCGAGTTCCGGCCAGCCAGCCTTTCCTAACCTCCAGGCTGACTCACCCAGTGCTGGTAACCTAGTCATATCCCCTGTCTCTGCATTTTGTCCCACAGGCTGGGCTGGCCCCGGCTCAGCAATATTGGGCCAGGCACTACTGTCCTCTCAGGGGATTCAGGTGTTATATAGAAGAGACCTTGGTGCCATCTCCTGATTCCCCTTGCTTTGCTGCTAAAGGGGCTGAGGCCCAAGGAAGTTGACTGTCTTGTGGTCAAGTCCTAAATCCTCCTTGCTTTGCTGCTAATGGGACTGAGGCCCAAGGAAATTGAGTGTCTTGTGGTCAAGTCCTAAGTGGGTCCACGTTCCTATCCTCTGGATCTACGGGGCTCTCTCCACTACTTGGCTACTATTCTCCCTACTGGAGACCGCCCCTCTGGAATGACCGGAGTCCTCGTCAAGCCAGTTACCCTCGGAAGAAGCAGTCTTGACCAAGCTGAGTGCAGAATTGCCAGACACCTATCTTGGTAGGGAAGATGGTTGTATGTCAGGGTGCTGAGGCTATGGGACTGCTTTGAATGAGATGACAAGATGTCCTATGAGGCATGAAGCACTGGCCTGGGATGCTGCTGAGAGCACAGGGGGTCAGCTGAAAGCAGTTCTTTTGCTTACATCACTGTTTCTTCTATGGCATCTCTCGCTCCAAATCTGTCCTAACACCAGCACTCACAGTCAGCTTTCTCCACCTGGAATGCTAGTCTGTGCATCTCAAGAACCTTTAGGGGGTGCTAGTATCTCTGACTTCATTCAGCTTTGAGCTTCTTGCCTGAGAGCAGTTCCATAGAGAGAAGATATTACTATTGATACTTTTGGATCATTAAGACTTCCAGCTGTATTAGCCTCTCTTGTCCTGCAATATTTTCATTACCTGAATGAAGAAAAATTGACCTCTAATTCTGGATCATGTCAAATTGTGACAAGTCCATCAGGATGTAGGTAGAATTAAATTCTTTATAAATATTGTTTATATTTTTATAGTTTAAATACTGAATGGGCCTAAATGACTTCCCCATGTGTTTTCTTTACTTCAAAAAAATCAGAAATTGAGCTACATTTTTACCTTCTTTTCCTGGAGCTTCCCAGAGAAAACTACTAGAGGGGATAACCAGGTACCAGTAGTGAGTGACATAAAAGATTCTTTTGGAAATATAGAGCCATTATTGTGAGAATTAATCACTATGTTTTAAATGAATGATGTAAGCAAACCTTAGCTAGAGGCAGCATCTGAACTCCATTTTCATCAGTGTTATTCACTGTAGGCTTCTCATCAAAGAGAATCTTTTTTTTTTTTTAACATCTTTATTGGAGTATAATTGCTTTACAATGGTGTGTTAGTTTCTGCTTTATAACAAAGTGAATCAGCTATACATATACATATATCCCCATATCTCTTCCCTCTTGCGTCTCCCTCCCACCCTCCCTATCCCACCCCTCTAGGTGGTCACAAAGCACCGAGCTCATCTCCCTGTGCTATGCGGCTGCTTCCCACTAGCTATCTATTTTACATTTGGTAGTGTATATATGTCCATGCCACTCTCTCACTTCGTCCCAGCTTACCCTTCCCCCTCCCCGTGTCCTCAAGTCCATTCTCTACATCTGTGTCATTATTCCTGTCCTGCCCCTAGGTTCTTCATAACCTTTTTTATTTTTTTAGTTTGCATATACATATGTGTTAGCATACAGTATTTGTTTTTCTCTTTCTGACTTACTTCACTCTGTATGACAGACTCTAGGTCCATCCACCTCACTACAAATAACTCAATTTTGTTTCTTTTTATGGATAAGTAATATTCCATTGTACGTATGTGTCATATCTTCTTTATCCATTCATCTGTCGATGGACACTTAGGTTGCTTCCATGTCCCGGCTACTGTAAATAGTGCTGCAATGAACATTGTGGTACATGACTCTTTTTGAATTATAGTTTTCTCAGGGTATATGCCCAGTAATGGGATTGCTGGGTCGTATTGTTGTTCTATTTTTATTTTTTTAAGGAACCTCCATACTGTTCTCCATAGTGGCTGTATCAATTTACATTCCCACCAACAGTGCAAGAGGGTTCCCTTTTCTCAAAGAGAATCTTAATTCAAAGTACTTTCAAAATTTCCCTGTTGGATTCCATGAGATGCCATAGGTTATTTTCCAAAAGGAAACACTAGCTACAGATTTTTTTACCCTCTAAATTGTATTTAAAAATTAGATGTGAGGGCTTCCCTGGTGGCACAGTGGTTGAGAGTCCGCCTGCTGATGCAGGGGATGTGGGTTCATACCCCGGTCCGGGAAGATCCCACATGCCGCGGAGCAGCTGGGCCAGTGAGCCATGGCCGCTGAGCCTGTGCTCTGCAATGGGAGAGGCCACAACAGTTAGAGGCCCGCGTACTGCAAAAAAAAAAAAAAATTAGATGTGAGAAGACTTTAATGCCTATGACATTCTATCCATCACTGACATGGAAACAGCCTTTTATTGACTTACCGTCAAACTGACGTGTGCTCTTTGAAGATCACTCGTCTGTGCTATGTGTCCTGTCTCTCAATTTCAATACATATTTGTCGTGTTATTCCATGCGTTAAGGGTACCAACCAGTTTCATTACTCAAATTCACTTCCCAAGATCTACCACTGACAGAGGAACTTTAAACAGAAAATTGAGATATTGTGGTACTCAGACTGTGTCTACTGTATACGAGCTGAAACATGAATACTTTAAAGAGATTATAATCACAGTCTTTGGTTTCTATAAAAATTACTCAAGATAAGCTACACATTTAAAAACAGCCCAATTCATGATTACCCAAATATTATAACACCAGCACTTCACATCTCTGCCTTTGCTACAGTGTACTCATAAGAAATAGGATTTTTCATATTACAGCACTGCAGTGAGAACAAGATATGCAAACTTGGAGTACTGCCTAGTTGCTGAGATCCTGGGATTTAGTGTAACAAAATGAGTTCAAATCCAGACTCCAGCTATTTACTCTTACTTTGAGTATTATTTAATCTCACTACACTTTTGTTTTCTCATTTACAGAATGAAAAAATCAGTAGCAGATAGACGAAAGGGTTATTTTGAGGGTGAATGTAAAATGTTTCAGGCATTACGTAGTAATGGCCAGAGCAGATGGGCTATTTTTATTAGTTATTATTCATACTACCTCTTACATCAAGATTGGATTTAGCAACATCATTCTTCCTTCTAGCAGCATATTAAAATTTTTTTTGAATTTTATTTCTCAATTTATTGTTTGTTCTATTACAAAGTTTACAAATCTCAAGTAAATTTGGGATCATTTCTTGTAGCAACTCAAGCTAGTATTTTATCTTAACTCCTGTTAGGATTTAAGAGTGTTTCTTGGTCAAATGACCTTGGGAAGTGGTGACATAAGCTATCATTTATCTATATTAAGATTTTAAAATTACTAAATGTAGTCAGAAGATTGGAAAATGGCTTTTCTAAGATCCTATATATCATATTTGATTTAAACAGACTCATACAGTTGGACATTCAAGTTTTTCTCACATTTTGTTACTGTAAATAGTGAAGAACATGCATAATTGGTAGAAAACAAAATTTAAAAAATCATACTGGTTGAAAACCCTTTCTAAATGACTATAAAATAGGTCTATTTTATGTCTTAGAGACATAAAAAGTGTGACTCCTACATAACCAGTGGGAATGTAAAATGGTTCAGCCACTGTGGAAAGCAGTGTGGCAGTTCCTCAATAAGTTAAACATAGAATTATTACATGACCCAGCAATTGCACTGCAAGGTATATACTACCCCAGATTGGAAACAGATGTTGAAACAAAAACTTGTATATGAAACTTGTACTTGTTCATCACAGCACTATTCACAATACCCAAAAGATATAAACAACCCAAATGTTCAGAAAGGGATCAATGGATAAACAAATTGTGGTGTATCCATACAGTGGAGTATTATTTAGCCTTAAAAAGGAATGAAGTTCTGAGACATGCTACCACAATGATGCACCTTGAAAACTTGATGCTACGTAAAAGAAGCTAGACACAAACGTTCATATTTGTATGGTTACATTTATAAGAAATATCCAAAATAGATAAATCTACAGAGACAGAAAGCAGATTAGTGGTTTCTCGGGGCTGAGGGGGAACAGAAGGGGTGTCACTGTTTAATGAGTAGGGGGTTGAAATGATGAAAATATTCAGGAACTTGATAGTGGTGATGGTTGCACAACATTGCAAATGTCCTAAATGGCACTGAATTGTATACTTTAAAATGGTTTAATTGGTAAATTTTTATGTTATGTGTGTTAACCTCAATTAAAAATGGAAGGTTGCTCCATGGTGCCCCCCAAAATACCGGTATGTGAAAAACCTGTAACTGGAGATGTGCTTTCAAATAATTTGTCCTCTTGATCCAGTGCTCATCTCACCCAAATTGCTTCTGGCCTAATTATTTCCTTCTAAACTATGAAGAGTCCCTTTTCAGTGAATGGTGTTAGGCATTTTTGCCCTGTCCTCCTGGACTGGACTTGATTGAACGACATTTTGATCAACATAGGAAATTTGTTTAGATGAGGGACTGTCAAGGGTTAGAATCACCTCTTGTTCATATTCTTTTTTTCATCCCCTCTTTTCATTTTTTTCTTCTTCCCATCCCTCTTTGCATCTTCCCCTTCCCATCTTCGCTTATATTTCAGGCTTTCCAGGAATACAGAACATTCTCTTGGTGATACTCAGAGGTGGAGGTGGGTGGTCTTGTGTTTTGTTAGACTGAGACAATCGGGTCCTTAAAAACATTCACTAGACTTATTGGACTCTGCTAAAGAATCTCCCATGCTTGGATTCATGTCAATTTGTATACTGTAACATAACTTTCTTTTCAAAACAACAGCAGGGAATTGCTTCTATTCGTCATCTATTTTTGGTTAATTCTTTTTACAATTTACTGTCAAATAGCTTTAAAAGAGACAGGTTTATCACTTTTTAAACTTTTTGTCCCTAAGAGTGATTGTTTATAAAGCCAATGTGATTGATATTTAATGTGAAAAAGTAC
Organism: Lipotes vexillifer; assembly: GCF_000442215.2. Lineage (NCBI taxonomy): Eukaryota > Metazoa > Chordata > Mammalia > Artiodactyla > Lipotidae > Lipotes > Lipotes vexillifer. The sequence continues at coordinate 1,219,322 of NW_006778358.1, read as the reverse complement.
AAGAACCAGGAACATTGGACTGGAATTTAAGAAATACAGTATTATTTACCAAAAAAGTAATGGCTTTTTTTTCAATTGAAGTGAACCCCACAAACCATACAATTAACCATTTTAAAGTACACAATTCAGTGGCATTTAGTACATTCACAATGTCATGCAATTACCACTTCTTTCTAGTTTCAAAACTTTTCATCACTCCAGAAGAACAGCCTGAATGTTAAGTATTCACTCCCCATTACTCTCTCCCCCAGCCCCCTGGGAACCACTTATCTGTCTCTATGGATTTGCCTTTTTTAGATATTTCATATAAAAGAATCATGTAATATGTAACCTTTTGTGCCTGACTTTTTTTTATGGAGCATAATGTTTGCAAAGAGCATCAATATCATAGCAAAAGTGTGTCATTCTCTTTTTATGGTTGAATAATATTTCATTATATGGATACACCACAATTTGTTTATCCATTGATCTCTTTACAGATATTTGGGTTGTGCCTGCTTTTTGACTAATGTAAATAGTGCTGCTATGAACATTGGAGAACACATTTTTGTTTGAACATTTGTTTTCAATTCTTTTGGGTATATACCTAGGGGGAGAATTGCTGGATCATATGGAAATTTTGTGTTTTAACTTTCTGAGGAATCACCAAATTGTTTTCCACAATGGCTGCCGCATTTTAAATTCACATAAAATATGTACAAGTATTCTTATTTCTCTACGTCCTTGCCAGCACTGATTTTTTTGTTGTTGTTATAGCCATCCTAGTAGATGTCAAGTTGTAGCTCGTTGCGGTTTAATTTTTATTTCCTTAATGACCAATGATGTTGAAAATCTTTTCATGTTCTTGTTGGCCATTTGTATATCTTGTCTGGAGAGATGTCTATTCAAATTCTTTGCCCAGTTTTTAATTGGGTTGGTTGTCTTTTTGTTGTTGATTTGTAGTAGTTGTATATAATCTAGATACTAAGTTTTTGTTAGATATATAATTTGCAAATATTTTGTCCCATTCTGTAAGTTGTCTTTTTGTTCTCTTGATAACATTCTCTGATGCACAAAATATTCTAATGTTTACAAAATTCAATTTATCTATTTTTTTCTTTCACTGCTCATGCTTTCAGTGTCATATCTAAGGAACCATCACCAAATCCAAGGTCATAAAGATTTACCCCTGTGGTTCTTCCAATAGTTTTTATTTTTATATCTTATGTTTATTTAGGTCATTGATCAGTTTTGAGGTAATTTTTTATTATGTGTATGTTTATACACTTTTCCCATAACCATTCATTAAAGAGACTATTCTTTCCCCATTTATTGATCTTGGCACCCTTGTCAAAAGCAATTGGCTATAGATTTTTGGATTTATTTCTGGACTATCAGGTCTGTTCCATTGGTCTGTAAGTCTCTTGTTATGCTAGTAGTATACTGTTTTGATTACTGTAGCTTTGTAGTTAGGTTTGAAATCAGGAAGTGTGAGTCTTTCAACTCTTTTTTCATTTTTCAATATTGTTTTGGCTACTCAGAGCCACTAGCAATTCTATATAGATTTGAGAATAATGTTTCCATTTCTCAAAAAAAAGACCATTGGAAATTTATAGGGATTGCATTTAATCTGTAGAATGCTTTGGGGGTATACTGCCACTTTAGCAATATTATGTCTTCCTATCCATGAACAGTGGATGGCTTTTTATTTATTTAGGTCTTTAACTTCTTTCAATAATATTTAATAGTTTTCAAATGTACAAGTTTTTCAGCTTTGTGGTTAATTTCATTGGTAGGTTTTTATCCTATTAGATACTATTGTAAATAGAATTGTTTTCTTAATTTCTTTTTTGGATTGTTCATTGCTGATGTATAGAGACACAGCTGATTTTTGTGTGTTGGTTTTCTATCCTGAACTTTGCTGAATTTGTTTATTAGCTCTTGCAGTTTTTTTTGTTTTTGTTTTTGTTTTTTGGATTCATTGGGATTTTTTATATATAGAATCATGCCATCTGCAAATAAATATAGTTTTAATTCTTACTTTCCAATTTGGTTGTCTTTTATTGTTAACTTTTCTTGCCAAATTACTCTGGCTAGGACTTCTAGTACAATACTGAATAACTGAAAATGTGAATAAAACAAAGATGCCCATTTTCACCAGTGCTATTCAACATTCTACTGAGAGTAATGGATTTTGCAGAACATTTTTCATTTATTCCAATTCACGAACTAAAGCCAGTGGTTTAATAATGGCCCAATTTTTCTGAGGTTAGGTGTTTTGTCAAATTTGCTATCTAGAACATGTCTAAGAACATAGAAATATTGGAATAGTCCTCTTAGGAGGAAGATAGTGACTATCACACAGCTATGTGTCTTACTTGACTACCTACTTTGTGATGAAAGCCCACCCACTGAAGATCACTTCTAAAATTAGGACTACTGAGTTAGCAAGGTTGGTGTTTTCCTTAGTAACTTGTGGTTCTTTCTAGTTTATTATAACACATAATGAATTAAAAGCAGTGGGGAGAGTAGGGAACTGCCAATAGCTGACACTTGGAGAAATGACAGTTAACAAAGGAGAATGGAAGAAAAGCAGAGATAGAAAAAATTGGGGGATTGGTCACTTCAGTGACCATATCACCCCACTATGCAATCAATAACGTATATACCTTGAGTTAGCAATGAGAGACCATATTATGTTTAGTATAACCCATTCAGTATGTTTAACAAAAAGTTTTTTTTTTTAATAATCTTATTTTTTCTCTCCTTCTTTCTTTCTTTTTTTTTTTTTAAATTTTTTATTTATTTATGGCTGTGTTGGGTCTTCGTTTCTGTGTGAGGGCTTTCTCTAGTTGTGGCAAGTGGGGGCCGCTCTTCATCGCGGTGCACGGGCCTCTCACTAACGCAGTCTCTCTTGTTGCGGAGCACAGGCTCCAGACGCACAGGCTCAGTAATTGTGGCTCACAGGCCCGGTTGCTCCGTGGCATGTGGGATCTTCCCAGATCAGGGATCGAACCCGTGTCCTCTGCATTGGCGGGCGGTTTCTCAACCACTGCGCCACCAGGGAAGCCCCTAACAAAAAGTTTTATACACGTGAAATTTAAATGTCTTCAGAAGGGAAAGGTTCAATTTCGTGGATTTTATATTTACTTTTCATGTCGCATCCCTAGTCAATGCCAGGGTAAAGAGTCATTATTTGAAATGAAACTAACACACCATTGTAAAGCAATTATACTCCAATAAAGATGTTTAAAAAAAATTAAAAAAATAATATTTTTAAAAGTCTTATATATATATTTTAATTGAAGTATAGCTGATTTATAATATTATATTAGTTTCAGGTATATAATATAATGGTTCAATATTTTATAGATTATACTCCATTTAAAGTTATTATAAAATATTGGCTATATTCCTTGTGCTGTACAGTATATCCTTGTAGCTTATTTATTTTATACACAGTAGTTTGCACCTCTTAATCCCATACTCCTATCTTGCCCCTCTCTCTTCCCCTCTCCCCACTGGTGACCACTACCTCGTTCTCTGTATCTGTGAGGAGCCTGTTTCTGTTTTGTTATACACATTCACTTGTTTCAGTTTTTAGGTTCCACATGCAAGTGATATCATACAGTATTAGTCTTTCTCTGTCTGACATTTCACTAAGCATAATACACCCTAGGTCCATCCATGGTGCTGCAAACGGCAATATTTTATTCTTCAAACAGTCTTTTAAAACAGAGTTCTCTGACATATTTCCGATGAAAGGGCTAGGGAAAGGATGTGAAACATCACAGTAACTCCTCCTTGTGAAAACATATTGATAATTTTCTTCTACAAGGGCCTTCATGGGGGTAATTTGAGTGTGGCTCTACCAGTAAGTATTTAACCCAATGAACAGATGGTCATTTCCTAAGCAACTAAATCTTTGGGGACCACATAATTTATTATCCAAACCAGGACCCTTTTGAGAAAAGGATGCACTATTAATTACACCAGGATAAAAGGTGTAAATCAGTAGTGTCTTGGGAAAACGGAGATGATTGGTCATTCTAATGAAAACCACTTGAATTTTTATTCTCAGTGTTATTGTTGATTTATCATGGAAAAAATTAGTAACAAGAGAAACTTTTATTCTTCAAAGCTATAAGCAGATTTTCAGTGGAGAGGAAAATAAGTTGAGTCTATTGTTACGGTGGTTGCCCTTCTAGTTTTCCTATGTGCTTTTCTAGAGTGGCCTATTCTGGCGATGTGAGCCTAGACTGAAGTCAACCCAAATCAGTTTGATACTGAGTGTGGCCGAGACAGAGCTGCCTGGTGGGTTTGGGCCCAGGCAAAGACCACAGTGAAGGGGAGCTTGCTTCAGCCAAGATCTTTTGGGCCATTCTCATGCCCCTTTTAAACTTCATATCAAAACAAAGCAGCCTGGGACCACCTCCATTTCACCAGGGCCCATACAATGAGGAGAAGCCATAAAATTTGGCTTAATTGGATTCATTCCCAGGGATTAGCAGGAAATGAGCAAGAAAACTCTTCTCATTAGGAGTAGTTTTACTCCCTGCCATTCCCTCGATAAATAAATTTCACAGCAAAGCAAATCACCAAGTAATAAAAACGATTACATGGACATACTTAATCATGTAGATATCATTTATGATTCCAAGGGCTAAAGGTAGAGAGGGTTAAAAACCAGAAATGAGTTAGTTTAGGTAAACATGGTAAAAGTTACTTGTCTGATTTTACATTTAATAATCACTCTGTGGGGCTTCCCTGGTGGCGCAGTGGTTGGGAGTCCGCCTGCCGATGCAGGGGATACGGGTTCGTGCCCCGGTCTGGGAGGATCCCACATGCCGTGGAGCGGCTGGGCCCGTGAGCCATGGCCGTTGAGCCTGCTCGTCCGGAGTCTGTGCTCCGCAATGGGAGAGGCCACAACAGTGAGAGGCCCACATACGGCAAAAAAAAAAAAAAAAAAATCACTCTGTGATATATGATTGTGTTTCTGTATCCATATGTTGAAGACTTAGAGGAAAATGGCTGTTGGAACAATGATTAAAAGTAATGAGGATCATCTGTGAGCATCTATTATGTACTAGGCACAAGTAGTTTGCCTAAAGTAACATGGTTAGTTAGTAGTAGTGAGAAACAGAGCTGGAATTAAAATCTCATACCCTTTCACTCTGCTGTCCTGATCCCTAATTGCAGACAATGGAAAAAGCATTGAGGGACAGATCAGGGGGCCTGGGTCCTAGTCATACATGTGTCTTTAATAAGAGCAAGTCATATGATTTCTCTGAGTCATAGTTTCCTTATTCTTTAAAGGAAGTTAATAGAGGACCTTTCTGAATCCCAGGGTGATGGTGCACATCAAATGTGATGCACAGAAAGTACTTTGAAAATCCTTTTCATAGTATAAAGCACTGTGAAAGGAGTTATTAAGATTCTCTTAATCACAGTTATAGAGTGACCTGTATGAAATGTTTTTTAGCTTTTTTGATTTTCTTCTCTGTACGTAGAGATGCAAAAGATACGGAGAGAAAGAATCCACCCCCCACCCCCATTTCATCCCAGGCATTCCTTGTAAATACTTTTCAAAATGATTTCTATGGAAGTGCCTTTGCTGGCTACTTTGAGTTGTTTGCAGGTAATAATTTCTACATAGATAAGGACGTTTCTGAGTGCCTTCTATACCCTTAGTGATTATTAAATTCCTGAGATTTTAAATGTTAAAAGAAGCTGTTAGGACAACTTAAGTTATACCAAACAGAAATCGCCAACTCAAATTGACTTAAACGTAAGGAAACATAGGGATTTTTAAATCTCTCTTAACAAGAATTGCATAGGTAAGGCAGCTCCTGCTGTGGTATCTCAGAGCCTTAGCTTTGTTTTTTGGAAATTCTGTTTACCTGTTACCCTCATCATGCGTTGACGTCATGGCTGTGATTCCAGGTATTAAAGCATACAGGGCATTATCCAAAGGGAAAAAAGGAAACTTTATCCCAAAGTTTTTTGGCCAGAATTGTACCAAATGCCTCCTCTAAGCTAATTACCAGCAAGAGGAATGGGGTCACCACAGCTAACCATTTGGAGTGGGATGGGTTTTAGGGAATCAACCACCAGTCCTACTGTATGTAATAAGACAGATTGGAAGGGTTGAGCCATTTGATACTTTGTAACTTTCAGGCAAACTCTTCAGAGTAGACTTCTTACAAGGCTGTTTTGTTGATGGGGGTGGCAACGTTTCTGCCATTTTGCACACATTGTTACCCACATAGATCATGACCAGTGTGAAGAAACTGATAGTCCCATTCCTATTCTGTTGCCACACTAATTGGTTTAGTCTGAGACGTCTATGTAGCTTTTCTGGGGAGGTACGTGAAGGAAGGAGTGTACCTCTCTCCTTTTTCCATTCAGTGTACCCATCCCAATGCAAATATATTCATTACAACGATTTTGCACACAAATTTCAAGGAAGGCCTTTTGAGAAACTATTTCTTAGCTCCCAGAACTGTATGTGAGACTATAATATGTTTCCAAATGTTAGTATTCACAATATTTTGTTAATGCTGGCATCCTGGAAACTCAAAGAACATTGATAATAACAAGCGAGGCCACTGGAATGGCCTTTTATAGGTTCCTCTTTTTCTGCATTTATTGATTTGCTCAAAGTAGTGCATTGAAACTGTTAAAAGTGGGGTGCTCTGGACTTAGTGTACTTGGATTCAAAGCTTGGTGTTCCATCACTTACCAGCTGTGTGACCGTGAGCAAGTTAATTAGCTTCTCCATACCTCAGTTTCCTCTTTGGGAAAATAAGTGTAACAGTAATGCCTACCTCATAGGGCTGTTGTGAGGATTCAGTTAGATAATATATGTAAGGTGCTTAGCCTGGTGTCTAGAAACCAGAAGTGAATTTTGCTCTTTCTGATGAATCTTTCCAATTCATGTTCATTCCTCCTACTACAACTACTGCTCCTGCCACAACTATTACTACGCACCCACGGGTGTGTTGTTCTGAATAACAAAAAAGCACAGCGTGAGATCAGTGTATTCTCATACTGTAATTTGATGGGCCAGACGTTGGAGAGAGAAAAGTGCTAATTAGCACTGCATCATTATCAAATTTCTTATTTCTCTGAGGAAATAAGAACAAGAAAGTGAGGCGGAGTCAGGGGATGTGAGCCTTATTTTCCTCTGTGGATTGGACAAAGTACTGTAGTGATAAAGTTTAAACCAGGCACCCATTTTGTTTTTCAATTAGACTGAGTCTGCAATTCCAACTGAAGACGCTGTGATGAAAGAAAATTTCTACTCTTTTTGGAATGGCAGGGGAAGGCCACAGCTGAAGTATTCCAAGAAGAAACTGGTTATATATTAAGATGACTTTTGCATAAAAAAACGAGCCTCAGGGTCTCGGCAGGAGAGAAATGGTACCTCTGAATCCTGACATCTCTCTCCTGGGCAATTTGTTGCCTCAGTTTTAGTCATGATGTTTGGATTAGCCTGTAGTCAGTCTGGCTAGAATACTATGACCCAGTGCCAAAAGGACGACTAACTAGTTGGAGACATTCCTATCTGTTCCTTGATAAAAGAAACAGTTCTCGTCTGATGAGCAAGAAATAATTAGCAAGAAGTTATGTATGTTTTGATGGAATGAAAAGTGCTCTTCTTGATGAAAGCTTGTTGGAATAAGGTACTGCATCCTTATTTATTTTGTGTCTTCATCTACCAATCCGCAATGGCAGCTGTTTATCGTGTTTATAATTAGAGTCATGTCAATATGAAGAACCATTTCTATTTTTCCATTCCCCGAAGGAAATACTTGAGAACCCCAAGCTTCTGATATCAATTGAGATAATCTGCTGGTAAATTCCTGGCCTGGACAGTTTACCTAAACTGTTCTGTAACTTGTTTCCCTGGATGATTGACATCTTTAAAATATCATGTGCGGCTTAGCCTCTGCATTTTTGCTTTTCTGTCTTCTGTTGCTTTTCTTACATTCGAATGAACATTTGATGTTATGGCAGGAACAACCCATTATGCTTATGATGAAGTGCAAAAACCGTCTAGAAAAATATCTACTGATCATTTACCCATGAACCATGACTAATGGAATTAAGGGTAATGACTCCAAGAAGTTCATAGGAAAACAGTGTTCAGTGTTTCATAGCAGTAACAACTGAAGAGTAATTTCCCCTTTCTTTTACAGAAACTTTTACCCTTTAATCTCAAAATGCTTAGCAAAAACTTTTATATACCCTGGAATAATTCTTTTTTTAAAAAGTTATTTATCGGACTTCCCTGGTGGCACAGTGGTTGGCAATCCACCTGCCAATGCAGGGGACACAGGTTCAATCCCTGGTCCAGGAAGATCCCCCATGCCACAGAGCCACTAAACCCATGCACCACAGCTACTGAGCCTGCTCTCTAGAGCCTGTGAGCCACAACTACTGAGCCTGAGAGCCAGAACTACTGAAACCCATGAGCCCTAGAGCCCGTGAGCCACAACTGCTGAGCCCACGTGCCACAACTATTGAAGTACGTGAGCCTAGAGCCCATGCTCCGCAACAAGAGAAGCCACTGCAACAGCAGCCCTCACACTGCAACAAAGAGTAGCCCCCATTCGCCACAGCTAGAGAAAGCCCGCGCGCAGCAACAAAGACCCAATGCAGCCAAAAAAAAAGTTATTTATTATTTATTCATTTTTATTCAAGTATAGTTGATTTACAATGTTAGTTTCAGGTGTATAGCAAAATGATTCCATTATACATACGTCTCTCTATATATCTATCTATCTATCTATCTACTCTTTTTCAGATTCTTTTCCCTTATAGATTTTTACAAGGTGTTGAGTATAGTTCCCTGTGCTATACAGTAGGTCCTTCTTGCTTATCTATTTTGTATATAGTTGGAATAATTCCTTTTGAAAAGCCTTACAATACTGTCCTCAGGAACATTATATTATAGAGAAGTGACAAGAATAAGCTTGAGGTTGACCAAATTCATCAAAAGAGACAATTTTTTTTTTTTTTTTTTTTTTTTTTTTTTTTTTTTTTTTGCGGTACATGGGCCTCTCACTGCTTTGGCCTATCCCGTTGTGGAGCACAGGCTCCAGACGTGCAGGCTCAGCGGGCCATGTGGGATCTTCCCGGCCCGGGGCACAAACCTGCGTCCCCTGCATCGGCAGGGGGACTCTCAACCACTGAGCCATCCGGAAAGCCAAAAGAGACAATTTTTTTTTTTTTTTGCGGTACATGGGCCTCTCACTGCTTTGGCCTATCCCGTTGTGGAGCACAGGCTCCAGACGTGCAGGCTCAGCGGGCCATGTGGGATCTTCCCGGACCGGGGCACAAACCTGCGTCCCCTGCATCGGCAGGTGGACTCTCAACCACTGAGCCATCCGGAAAGCCAAAAGAGACAATTTTTAAATGCTCTTAACTCAAGTCAGTGATGTCATCAACTCCCCACCCCACCCCGCTGCTTTTGGGAATGGCACCTGTATTATATGCTTTTATATTCAGAAAAGATATTTTCTGAATGTTCAACCTCAGGGCATTTCTTGCCTTTGATTTTAGTTTTTAATATAGCTAGAGAAGGCAGAGACTTCTGATAGAGGATGTCCTTCCATTATGCTTTGGAATTAAAAAAGATAAAAGTGGTAGATATTTCTTTCCTTGACTGCAGTGATCTCTTGAGCTTAATATTTGGCGTCAGGGGAAAATTAATTCCTCAGAGAGCGCATTTTGGCTTGAAGGTACAAAGAAGTGAAGCACCTGGTGTAATATCCTGACACAGGGACCCTAATGCTCAGCTTTTCCCAGCATCTCAGCGAATAGTTGAAGGGACTTCCGTCTAGCTGAAAATCCTACCTCCTATGGTTACAGACCTAGGGGACCTAGAGCCATGGAGTGTGTTTCCTTCATTTTTTGTGAAAAACTAACCTATCAAACCAAATCAAATCAAATCAACTGTACTTTTCATCTTAGACATATTTCTGGGTTATCTTTTCACTTCTCAGCGTATAGAATGGCTCAGCAGGTTCGAAACTGTGACCTTAGCTTGGTTCAAATGTAACCCTCTGAATTCATTATCCCGCTCTTATTTAACAAGTAGGATTTGAGAAGAACGTCACTTGATGTATTTTTGTTCTATGTTTTAAGTCTATTAAGCACCAAACAAAAATAAAAATAAATGGAAGTTAAGACAAAAAACCTTGAGGTCTATTTGATAGAACACATCAAAATCCTTGTATTCATAGAATGCTTTCCTCCAAATTTCATTGTCTCAGGAGAACTGCATGATCTCCAGATATTCACAGAGACAGGAGTTAAAGGATTATCTCACTTCCAATCCCAAACCTGACAGCTACTTACATATGTTACGTTAAATATAGTTTGATTTCTTTACCTTACTCACTGCTGTGACATTTATCAAAGCCTCACACAAAGGTGTAGGTGGTGGAGAATGACAAGATCATATTATTTAATAGATTCCTAAATTCAACTAAAGATAATGAAGTTTCACTTTAGATATCATTCTTTTTTTTTGTTTAGGGTTCAAAGGAGTGTTGGCCAATATGCATATAAGCCACTTGGGCTGGGCTTACATTTCAGGAAAGGGGTTAATTATCTGAAGTGACTTGTGCTTTGAAATATTGGTATGAGAGGGAATTGTGTAGATGCTCAACTTTTTCATAGAGATGACAAGATATCCTGTTTAATCAACTGTAAATGATACACCTGAAGAGAAACATTATAGCCTTAAAAACACATGCATTAGACCCTACAGTTATATAGTATAATGCATTGTTCAGAATTCTCATTTTTACCAGTCCTGTCTTATTTTACGGTACCATGCATCAAATAAATAAAAAGATATATCAGCATCCTGGAACCAAGAAGGGACTTCGTCAGGAAAATTTCTCAGGTGTCTTTGATTATTCATGCTGCCACTACTGTTAGCTTTCATCTGATGTCATACAAAGCATATCTGCTATTTCCAGAGTTGTTTAACTTTTCATCTCTCCTTTGGTAGTTTTTTCTTCCAAAAGTCAAAACTTCCCTTTTACTTAAACGCTGGCTGACTTTAAGGTACACAGGCTTGAACGTGATCCTACATCTCCAAAGCAAGGCTTTCTGTCCAACTCAAAGGCCAGGATTGTACCTTTGTAAAAGCACAGCTGTCATTAGAGCTGTTTTTTTCTATTGTTGTTTATGATTACAGATATATGACTTAAGTCGTGGGATTGGTTTTAAACAGTCATAACAATAAATGCATCCATCCTCAAAGTGGGCACTGTATTTGCTCAAATAATGGAACATTTTTGGAATTCCCTTGAGAGGGTTTATCGCCCACATAATGGAATGAGTCATTACTTCACATTGAAGGTTCAGTCTCTGGTTGTCTCACCCTCTTTCCCGTGTCACTCACCTGACCTTCACCCAGCCTTACCCTGCTTTCTCAGCCACATTAGTTGACTGTTCATGAGTCTGTGAGCAAACCTACCCTCTCTCTGGACCCCGCTAGAATCTACAAACAAAAACTGCCTGAGAACTAAAGCAACCTTTCCCTACAACTCAGCCCAAATCAAAGATCCAACAGAATGATTCTTCCCCATCAGTCAAATTATCTTCTGAACTCCGTTTGTCTAAATGTCTCCGGTTTCCTAAATATCACAGGTTTCTTTCCAGCAGCTTCATTTCCCATGGTTCACCCACCCAGAGAGGTGATATAGAGTCAGGCTTCTATTTACACCTCTCCTTGTCTTCTTCAGGAAAACAGGACAGTTTCTAAATCTCAATTATCATTACTTAATTAACAGCCAAACTAAGAGTACTTACACTTTATACTGGACTGCTTTTCTCCTGTATGTTTTTTTCATCGGCATCCTTAAATATTATATAGTAGTTACCATTAATGTATAGTAACGTTAAATAATAGTAATAATTGCGATTCTTGGAATGATCCTTCCCCATCCCAAATCCCTTATATACAGAGTTAATGAGTTTTTTTAAAAACTAAAAGTATTTGAAGGGCTTTGACATAGTTAAACTTCAGGGGGAACTTCTGCTTAGCTTGCATGTTTAAAGATTGTCCTAGAGTGTCATTTCATTGAAGTTGACAGCTGTGTCTACTTTTGTACACCATTGCATTCCCCATGCTTAGAACAGTGTTTGGCACACAGTGAGTTCTCAAGGACTGTGCAGTCTGCCCTTTAGCTACTTTGAGAAGTTTGAAGATATTGTTGGCAGCGCTGGTTTGTGAATCCAAGCATGGGACAGTAGGTGCTCCATACCTGGTCCTGAGTAACTTGGAACTTAGAATTATGTCGGCTACATCATGCTCCAAATGATGAAGATTGGAAGCTGTCTAACACGTTCATACAGTGAGAAGTAAACAGGGAGATTTTGATCTCTAGAACATGTTAATTGGATGCAGGTTTAAAATTTTGCCCAGAACGACTTTAAATGCCTCTGATTGGCAATCACATCCTGGCCAAACATTTGGGAAAACAGAAGTAAAATTTTTCTTCCTGTTTATGACCATCTAGCTGGTTAGAGTAAAAGAATGATGCTGGGTTTTGGCTCCATTTTAAGAATTATTTTTGTTACAGTGCACTGTTGTGGTTCCTGATATGTGAAAAGCAAGGAACAAGAAGTCATGGGCTTAAACAGCAAAATTGCCAGGTTGAGGCTCAGCACAGGGAGTGTAACCTTAGATTCTCAGGATGCAAGTTCCTGGCTGGGAATGGATGAAGAATGGCTGCCTTACAAAATGCCCAGTGAATATTCCAGTATGTGTAATAAAGCACTGGCATATGTGCCACATCTTCTTTATCCATTCATCTGTTGATGGACTTAGGTTGCTTCCATGTCCTGGCTATTGTAAATAGAACTGCAACGAACATTGTGGTACATGACTCTTTTTGAATTATGGTTTTCTCAGGGTATATGCTCAGTAGTGAGATTGCTTAGTCATATGGTAGTTCTGTTTTTAGTTCTTTAAGGAACCTGCATACTGTTCTCCATAGTGGCTGTATCAGTTTACATTCCCACCAGCAGTGCAAGAGGGTTTCCTTTTCTCCACACCCTCTCCAGCATTTATTGTTTCTAGATTTTAAAATATTATTCAGCAATAAAAATGAATGAAACTGAGTTATTCGTAATGAGGTGGATGGACCTAGAATCTGTCATACAGAGTGAAGTAAGTCAGACAGAGAAAAACAAACACTGTATGCTAATGCATATATATGGAATTTTAAAAAGCTGCTCTGATGAACGTAGTGGCAGGGCAGGAATAAAGTTGCAGACGTAGAGAACGGGCTTGAGGGCACGGGGAGAGGAAGGGGAAGCTGGGACAAAGTGAGAGGGTAGCACTGATATATATACACTACCATGTGTAAAATAGATAGCTAGTGGGAAGCTGCTACATAGCACAGGGATATCAGCTCGGTGCTTTGTGAGGACCTAGACGGGTGGGATAGGGAGAGTGTGAGGGAGGCTCTAGAGGGAGGGGATATGAGAATATATGTATACCTATAGCTGATTCACTTTGTTGTACAGCAGAAACCAACACAACATTGTAAAGCATTTATACTCCAACAAAGATGTTTAAAAAAAAAAAAAAAGCACTAGCATATGCCAACCAGTGGAGGGCACCAGGACTGAGTTGAGCAGTAGAGCCACAGTACCAAGACAGGCTTTGTTTTGTTTTTTAACCACTTTAAAAGGTTCATCAGAGTGTCAGTGTTCACACTTTGAAGGGGCTTAGTAACCATCCATTCATATACAGTATCCATTTTGCAAAGACATTAAATGCTGATAAGTTCCATGAGCTGGCTAGCACCAAACAGCTCATTAGAAACAGAGCCAGAGTTTAAATTCAGCAGCATTTTCCCACTTTACTATTACCTATTTCTTTCTTTACTCTCTCCTCTGTGAACATTATTCATCCAGACTTTAACAGGAAGAACTTATTGCTGCAGTGCAATCTACATAAGCTCTGTTGGAACAACCAGGGTGAGGCAAAATTCTTCCTGTTGAGGGATTTTGCCCTGGAAGCCTTGCCCTTTACAATGCCACAATGAGCCTTTGTGGCATTCCTCAGGGAAATGGTCAGGATGCTCGTTTCCATTTCTGGGCTGTTGTGGTGCTTTGGGCGGTACTGATATAGTGAAGGGGAGATTTGGGTTTAAGAGTTTAATTTTTTTTCTCAAGCCTCGACGTGGTATCAATAGTCCAGGAATAAACAGGCACAATTTCTTGACTGTATTATGAAGATTTCTTTAGGGCATTCAGAAAATGGATAGGAAAAAAATGGAATGAGACATAAAGCAACAAAAGGTCATTTCAATGTGCAAGGAAATTGTATAATGCTTTTGGAGTAATTTTTTTGAGCTTCTGTGTGGTCCTCTAGCCTTGTAAAGCTTCCAATTCAAATTCCAGGCAGAATCAATCCCTTACACAATGCTACACCTATATATTTTTTAAGAAATAAATGTCCCCCAATCCAAAAACAATGGTCGTCTTGTTTATATACAATAGTAAATGTATATTTTTTTGTACCTTATAAAATAAACTTTTTTTCTTGAAGTATAGTTGATTTACAATGTTTCAGCTGTACAGCAAAGTGATTCAGTTATATATATATATATATATATATATATATATACACATATATATACACATATATATATACACACACATATATATTCAGTTATATATATATATTCTTTTTCAGATTCTTTCCCATTATAGGTTATTACAAGATATTGAATATAGTTCCCTGTGCTATGAAGTAGGTCCCTCTTGTTTATCTACTTTGTATATAGTAGTGTGTATCTGTTAATCCCAACTTTACAATTCATCCCTCCCACCTTTCCAAATCATAAACTTTTAAGTAAAGAATTACAAAAATAGAAAAATATATTAATTTTCATAAAGTGAACAGAAGTTATAAATGCCATCCAAGCCAAGATACAGAACATTACTGATAACTCAGAAGCCCTCCTCAAGACTCACCCTAAAAGGTAACCAATATCCTTATTTTAATCACTGATTGTTGGTTTTGCAAGTTTTTGAACTTTCTGTAAATGAAATCGTATGGTAGGTACAATTTACCTTTAGTGTCATTTCTTTTACTCAACATTTGCCTGTGAGATTCATTTTTTGTTACCTGTAGCCAGTTTGTTCATCCTCATTGCCAAGAGTACTCCATTACTGACTATATCGCCATCCATTTACTGTTGATGGACTTTTGAGTTGTTTCCGGTTTCCGGTTACTAAGCTGAGTGCTTCTATGAGCATGTGTCCGTCTTTCAGTACACAAATGTCCTCATTTTCTTTTGGGGGGATAAACTTAGGAGTAGAATCGCTGGTCATAGGGGAAGCCTATGTTCAGCTTTAGTGGGTATGGCCAAACTGCTTTCAATTGGTTGTGCTAATTTACATTATCAGTAGCCTTCTGTTGGTGAATACTTTTTTTTGTTTTTTTTCTTTTGTTTGTTTGTTTGTTTGCAGTACGCGGGCCTCTCACTGTTGTGGCCTCTCCCGTTGCAGGGCACAGGCCCCGGATGCGCAAACTCAGTGGCCACGGCTCATGGGCCCAGCCGCTCTGCGGCATGTGGGATCTTCCCAGACCGGGACACGAACCCGTGACCCCTGCATCGGCAGGCGGACTCTGAACCACTGCGCCACCAGCGAAGACCCTATTGGTGAATCCTTTTGCTTAATATCCTCGCCTGAAGCTGTGTTCTGGTGGATGCATACTGGCATTTCATTGTGGTTTTGATTTGCATTTTCCTGATGCCTAAAAATGAGCACCTTTTCTTTGTTTCATGGCCATTTGGATGTTCTTTCTGCAAAATACCTGTCCAAATCTATTGCTTGTTTTCCTACTGGATGGCCTTTTGTTGTTTTTTTCATTGACTTGCGGGAACTTATGTATTCTGGATATGAGTCCTTCATTGGATATTTGTATTGCAAATAGTTTCTCCCAGTTTGTTGTTTGCCTTTTCACCTTCTTAATGGTGTCTTTTGATGAACTGAAATACTTTTAAATTTAGTCAAATTTATCTGTCATTTTATTTATGGTTATTGCTGTTGTGTCTTCTTAAAAAATATATATTTTTTACCTACCCTACAGTCATAAAGATATTCTCCTTCCCCCCACACCTCCAGAATCTTTATTTTATTTCCACCTCCTTTTACAGCTACAATCCACCTGAAATTTATTATTATGTATGGTGTGAGGTAGGAGTTTAAGATTTTTTCTTTTTATATAAGTTTCCAGTTGCTTCAATGCAATTGATTAAAAAGTCCATTCTTTCCTCCTGGACTGAAGTGTTGCCTTTATTAAAAATCAAGTGACAGTATTTTCACTCTCTGTTCTGTGACATAGGTCTATTGGTTTATCCTTGAACCTTCTAGATTGTCTTGGCTGTTCTTGGACCTTTGCATTTCCACATAAATTTTAAGTCAGATTATAATTTTCATAAAAATTCC
>NW_006778358.1:1186364-1202839 GCF_000442215.2 Lipotes vexillifer | reverse complement strand
CCTGCTGGGATACAGATTTGTTTGGGAATCACTGACACCTTTACAACATTGAGCTGAGTTTTTCAATCCATGGTCATGGTACAGTTTTCCACTAAATTAGATTTTAAAAGATTTCTCTCAATTTTTGTAATTTTTGGAGTAGAAGTCTTATAAATCTTTTTCAGATCTATTCCTTTTTTTTTCCTTTAGTATTCTAGCTGAAATTTCCTGTTGTTTGAATAGAAGTGATCATAATGGCATAGTAATTTTATTCTCTACCTCAGAGGAATATCTTTTCATATTTCACCATTAAATATGTTGTTTGCTGTATAGTTTTTGTAGATATACCACATCAGGATAAAGAAAATTTTTTTCTATGTTTGCTGAAAGTTTTCATTTTTGTTAACGTGAATAAGTGTTGAATTTTACGAAATGCATTTTGTGCATTTATTGATGTGATCATATGGCATTTCTTTCTTTTTTCCTGTTACAGGATGAATTACATCAATTGATTTTTTTAAATGTTAAACTAATATTGCATTCCATTCCTGGAATCAAGCCAATTGGTTGTGTGTATTGTTATTTTTAATATAGTGTTGGATTTGGTATGTGAACGTTTGATGAGTAATTTCCATCTGTCAATACCCTCCAGCCAAAGACCACCAGGAACACACATGAAGTTGAACAATTTGGGTTTATTGCTCCTTGGAACGAGGGAAACTGCACATGGTGGGAATCATGGTATCCCAGTAAGAGGGAGTTAAGAATAATTTATTATAAGATTTTGTGTTTTTAGGGAGGGTTTTAGGAAGTAGAATTTTGCTCCAATCATGCTGTCAAGAAGCTGGGGCTACCGGGGGGGGGGGGGATGTTTTTATAAATCTTATCTATTAGGCAGGAGGAATGTGTGGAGGCTATAAGCCAGGACAGAGGTGGGGTAGTATTTAGTCATTTTTATGGTTTGAACAATGAACTTGGTTTAGTTGTGTTCAGACACGATAATCTCGGTTCGTCTTGATGCATTCATGATTAGAGAGGGAGCTTAGCTGATGCTGGTGTTTTATGGAATGGTTTATGTTCAACAGGATAACACAAGGCCTGGCTGATAGTAGCAGCCAGCTCCCAGCCAGATGTCAGGGTCTGCTTTTCTGTTTCTCACATCTATGCTTGTAAGAGAGATTGGTGTAAGGTTTTTCTTGTTTGTAATATTCTTTTCAGATTTTGGTATCAAGTGTATGCTAGCTTCATAATATGAGTCAGGAAATGTGATCTTTTGCTATTCTGTAGAAAAGTATGTTTAATATTGGTATTAATTATTCTGTAAACATCTGGACAAACTCCACTGGTGAAGTTGTCTGAGCCTTGACAAATACCCTCTCCTTGAGCAAACTGTCGTCAGGCTCCACTGAGCCCTTTCTCAACCAGGCCTTCACCTTGGCGACCAGCTTTGCTTTCCTGCATGTCCCAGTTATAGCAAGAATCCTGCTAAGTCAAGTTAGAGGGACTCTCCCCCCATTGATATCTGCTCACTCTGGCATGATGTCAGCAAGAATCTTGTTAAGCTGGTTTAGCAGGAATCTCCGCCTTCCCCCCACTTTCCATCCACTGAATCCTACATGCTGTTTGTTGGCTAAAATCCCCAGCTGTCTTTACTGTATTAGGAATTGAGCCCAGTTCTAAACTGAGGTGTCTAAACTGCTGTGTGACTCTTATTTTCTCCAACAGCCTGGAGATATCTTCATAGAGTTAATATCATGATTACACTTTCAATTTCTTTATTAGATATCTCACTATTCAGATTTTCTATTTATTTTAGTGTCACTTTCAGGGATTTTAAAAAAGGAATCTGTCCTTTCATCTGCATTTTCAAAATATAGTTTTGGAATACATTTTATAAGATCTTTTATATACCTGTAGGATTGGCAATTATATCCCCCTTTCTACTCCTTATCTTTATATTTTGCAGAATTTCTTTTTCTTTTAATCAGTCTTGTTAGATGTTTGATTCTGCTGATAGTATCATGTTTAAATCTCCACAAGACATTAATATTTTATTACTGTTTTGTATAATGAGTACTTATTTAGATTTACATAAATATACATTGCTCATTATTCCTACATAGGTTGTGTTGTAGTCTTCTGCCTGCCATACCGGGGAAAACCACTGCGGAGTGTTGTATTCATTCTTGGTGTCCTCCTCCTTTTTGCTACCTTGGGCTCTCAAGGCCTCTTCTGTAGCCTCAAAGCCCACTTTGTCTTCCTGGCTCTCTGTAAAACTGCTTAAAGCTCTGTTCACTTGTCTGCCTCACCAAGCCCAGCCTGCTGTGGATGCCAGAAAACCCTCAATAAGGAACAGATTCTGTAGGTAGAGGCCGTTTAAACTTTTCAAAACTCTGAGAGGGCTTCTCTGGTGGCGCAGTGGTTGAGAGTCCGCCTGCCGATGCAGGGGACACGGGTTTGTGCCCCGGTCCGGGAAGATCCCACATGCCGCGGAGCGGCTGGGCCCGTGAGTCGTGGCCGCTGAGCCTGCGCGTCCGGAGCCTGAGCTCCGCAACGGGAGAGGCCACAACAGTGAGAGGCCCGCGTACCGCAAAAAAAAAAAAAAAAAACTCTGAGAGCACGGGATAACATGCTGACTCTGGTGAATGACAGACAGGAGATTCTCCCTTCAGAGCAGGACTCAGGCACGGGAGAGACACGTTATGACAGAGAGAAAGAGGTAGAAGAGAGTAAAACAGTCTGCCAACATTTTGATCACGTGTCTGGCAGTGTCTGGACAGAGGCTAGTGGTCCTTCCATTGTCATAATAACCAGAGCGGCCAGGAGGCTTGATTGTCTTAGTCTCGCACTGGGACGCATAGCCCTTCGGTAGATGGGTAACAGAGGGTGTTACCGATCCGCTTTCTGATCACATTTACCCCTGTGCCGCTGCCTCCCAGGTTGCAGTTGTGGCCCAGGAGAACTCAGGTGGCGGGAAAAATGACCCCATTGTATGTTCTTCCGCTCTCTGGGATTTTATTTTGCTCATAATCTGTTGGGGGTGCAGCCCTTCTGAGACATTGATTATCGTGGAAGCATGGTGTGCTTCTCATGTATAAATATTCTCTCCTCATCTGTTGTCTGTTTGCACATGGGGTTCTATAAATACATTAATTGGTGCCACTTTTCATTTAACTGTCACTGCTGTCTCTTTCTTTGACAAGCTTATATTAAACTCTCTTGTGATGGAACAAAATAAAACCACCCAGCCGTAGAGATCTATTTTGGCAGAAGAGGAATGTAATGGGAAGAAAATTTGTAGTCTTTTGTGGTGGGGAAAGGACTGTTAAACTCATCAGTGATGGTTGGCATGAAAAATTCAGAATACAATTCTTTCTTAGATGTGGATTAAACAACAACAACAAAAAACAAACCCAAAAACAAACAAAAAGACAAACCTGCAGGAAACTACTGAAAGAAGGCAGGTAAAGTGGAATTATCAGAAGAACAGCTGCAACTTAGAAAATGGGCTGAAACCAATTTCAGCTTCATTTTGACATTCAAGTCATACTTATTTTAGATGACTTTGGTTTTGGTAGTGTTTCAGAAACCATATTCCATATGTGTTCCTTTCTGCCTTGAAAGGCTGTAGCTATTTAATGGCTACAGCCTTTAATGAAATCCCAACTAGCATAAATGTCAATTTCCTTTTTTTAATATGTGTTTTTAATTTTATTATTATTATTATTCTTATTTTTGGGCACGCCATGCAGCATGTGGGATCTTAGTTCCCCAGCCAGGGATTGAACCCATGTCCCCTGCAGTGGAGGCATAGCGTCCTAACCACTAGACCACAGGGAATTCCACAAACATCAATTTTTTTTTAACATCTTTATTGGAGTATAATTGCTTTACAATGGTGTGTTAGTTTCTGCTGTATAACAAAGTGGATCAGCTATACACATACATATATCCCCATATCCCCTCCCTCTTGCGTCTCCCTCCCACCCTCCCTATCCCACCCCTCTAGGTGGTCACAAAGCACCGAGCTTATCTCCCTGTGCTACGCAGCTGCTTCCCACTAGCTATCTATTTTACATTTGGTAGTGTATATATGTCCATGCCACTCTCTCACTTCGTCCCAGCTTACCCTTCCCTCTCCCCGTGTCCTTAAGTCCATTCTCTACGTCTGCATCTTTATTCCTGTCTTGCCCCTAGGTTCTTCATAACCTTTTTTTTTTTTAGATTCCATATATATATGTTGGCATACGGTATTTGTTTTTCTCGTTCTGACTTACTTCACTCTGTATGACAGTCTCTAGGTCCATCCACCTCACTACAAATAACTCAGTTTTGTTTCTTTTTATGGCTAATATTCCATTGTATATATGTGCCACATCTTCTTTATCCATTCATCTGTCGATGGACACTTAGGTTGCTTCCATGTCCTGGCTATTGTAAATAGTGCTGCAGTGAACATTGTGGTACATGACTCTTTTTGAATTATGGTTTTCTCAGGGTATATGCCCAGTAGTGGGATTGCAGGGTCGTATGGTAGCTCTATTTTTAGTTTTTTAAGAAACCTCCATTGTGTTTTCCATAGTGGCTGTATCAAGTTTACATTCCCACTAACAGTGGAGGAGGGTTCCCTTTTCTCCACACCTTCTCCAGCATTTACTGTTTGTAGATTTTTTTGATGATGGCCATTCTGACCAGTGTGAGGTGATACCTTGTTGTGGTTTTGATTTGCACTTCTCTAATGATTAGTGAAGTTGAGCATCCTTTCATGTGTTTGTTGGCTGTCTGTATATCTTCTCTGGAGATATGTCTATTTAGGTCTTCTGCCCATTTTTGGATTAGGTTGTTTGTTGTTTTGACATTGAGCTGCATGAGCTGCTTGTATATTTTGGAGATTAACCCTTTGTCTGTTGATTCATTTGCAAATATCTTCTCCCATTCTGAGGGTTGCCTTTTGGTCTTATTTATGGTTTCCTTTGCTGTGCAAAAGCTTTGAAGTTTCATTAGGTCCCATTTGTTTATTTTTGGTTTTATTTCCATTTCTCTAGGAGGTGGGTCAAAAAGGATCTTGCTGTGATTTATGTCACAGAGTGTTCTGCCTATGTTTTCCTCTAAGAACAAACATCAGTCTCAAGTGTCTTTTCAGCCTGGTGGAAATTGGGATCGTACAATAGAGTATATTCTTACTAACTCCCATGTACACAACATTTAAGGACACAGTAGCAAATCATTTTAAAGGTCTGCTACTCTGTGTTCTAAAGATTACGAAACCAATGTTTTGGGATTTGTCAACTGACTGAAATTTAGGATATAACGGGGGCCTTTATTTCCCGATGAACTTAGATTGATGCCATCCCAGACCAGTTGACTGGTATATCAGTCAGGGTTCTACCAGACAAACAGAACCAGTAACTAGGGGAGCTGGCAAGTCTGGCATCACTAGGGCAGGCATCAGGAAGAACTGTCTGGAAACTCTCAGGCAGGAGCTAATGTTTCAATCTGCAGGTGAAATTTCTTCTTCCACCAAGAAACCTCAGTTTTGCACCTAAGGCCTTCAATGGATTGAATGAGGTCCAATCACATGATCAAGGGTAATCTCCTTTCTTTAAAGTTAATTGATTATAGATGTTAATCACATCTACAAAA
Organism: Lipotes vexillifer; assembly: GCF_000442215.2. NCBI lineage: Eukaryota > Metazoa > Chordata > Mammalia > Artiodactyla > Lipotidae > Lipotes > Lipotes vexillifer. The sequence continues at coordinate 1,197,217 of NW_006778358.1, read as the reverse complement.
TACTTTCACTTAGACTAGTGTTTGAGCAACTGGGTGCTGTAGCCTTGCCATGTTGACCCGTGAGACTAACCATCACAACTGGGCATGAGAAACTCTCCTCTGTTTTGAAAGGAATTATCTGGAGATGTCATGCAGTGTAGTCATTAGAAGCAGCATCAACAGTGAGAGGCCTGCTCTGCATGGTCTGCTTTCCAACTCCTAAGTGGAGTCCTTCTTGTGGTGTGAGAAAAAGCCCAGATCATGCTGTCCTGCTCTCAGGGTTCCTAATATTTTGACAGGGGACATGTGCTCAGGACACTAGACTTGAAGGCAAAACTTTCTTATTTTTCATGAAATAGTCACAGAACGAATAGCCACACTCAGTCACCATCTCTTTGCCTCTTCCCCTTTGCTTCTGGAGAATGGCGTAAAGGGAAAGGCCTTTGAGAATTTGTAATCAGTGTTTAGTTCTGAAGGATGCTTCACTGGAAAGATATCAAAATGAATACATTTCTGTAGGTATGGATTCTGTACATATGGGTAATGTTTCCTTTTAGGAAAAAACATGCACTTGGGGCTTCCCTGGTGGCGCAGTGGTTGAGAGTCCGCCTGCCGATGCAGGGGACATGGGTTCGTGCCCCGGTCCAGGAAGATCCCACATGCCGTGGAGCGGCTGGGATCATGAGCCATGGCCGCTGAGCCTGTGTGTCTGGAGCCTGTGCTCCGCAATGGGAGAGGCCACAACAGTGAGAGGCCCGCATACTGCAAAAAACAACAACAACAAAAAAACCCCAAAAAACCAAAAAACATTTACTTGGCCAATCAATATTCATTCTTAGTAACTTTCATTGTGGCTTCATATTTTTAGTAGCTGGAGTAATGTTTATTGTGGCTCATATAATTTCTTGAGTTTGTTCAGTCTTTTATACTTTTCAGTACGTGTTACTCTGGATAGTAAAAAATGAATGCTCTGAGAATGAATGTAACACGCATCCAATGAGAAAGAAAATGACTTTGAACTCAGGTCTAGATTCTATTCTTTGGTCACTAACTACTGACCCAGCAAAAGTGGTGTACAAAGGGGAATAATTCCTCAACTTATTTGTTAAGCGTAGTTTGTCGTGGGATTGTAGAAATTCTCCTTCCACCAAAAGCTTTTGATCCTCTTATTTCTTGGGTAGCCTGCATCTCATCAAATGTAACTTTAAAATTCAAGTTCTGTTGATAAGAACATATTAAACACACACTAAGATGCTTTGATGTTTCTGGAGCATGACAGATATTCCTTATGAAAACTTGGCTTTTTAGTTTTTAAGACCTCCAAATTCTATTACTATACATGAAGAGGAAAAGGGAAGTTTAAATATTTTGATTTTTATTTTCACAATTATCTCAAGAATTCTAAGGGGAACAAAACCCCAAGCAACACTGCAATATTATTTATTGCCTGAATAAAAAGCAACTTTGTCCTCATTTTGTGCAAATGGGAGGTGACTCCAGGTGTCCCCAGCGGACAGCCAGCCAGCCAACAAGAGCAGGACCCACAGGGAAGCCATCTGGGCGCAGTGAGGGCGGTCAAGCTGGTGGCCCAGGGCATCCTTTCAACTTGTGGTGGTGAAACTCAGGGGTTGGATCCTGCTGCATGGAAAGGAAAATTTTTATCCCAATCTTTTTCATCTAGATTGAAGCAAAAATATAAATGGGAGTGTTCGTGTTAGAGGCTCTTGGAACAGATTTCTTAGAAAATGTTTCTCTTAAGTGTTTTTTTAAATCTTTGAAATTGAAAATGCAGACTGTGGGATTCACTGGTTTGTCCATGGATGGTCTTCAAAGTCTGGACCAAGACCTGGTGTTTGCCCATGTTGGGTGAGTGAGGTGTGGGTAGGCCTGGGCACATTATTTCTGAGAAATCTTGAGAATAAGCCACATGATTTTTGTGCTTTCACCATCCTGCAGCCCCAGAACACTGGTCCCACGGTATCCCAGCGAGGCCATGCTTCAGAGATTCACAGAGCTGGAAGGACCCTATTCAGTATGGAGGGGCCTACTCTTGCCTCTGAACACTGCTTGGTAAAATGTTTTGCTGATGTGCTAAGCCAATAAGAGCAATTCTTTATTTATAGGTGAAAACACGGCAATCACTGGGATTTAGGTAGAGAAGTCCCATTTCTATTATAATAGTGCACAAACTTTTTGATTATGAAAGATACATCTTACATTGTGACTTAGAACACAACTGCATTTGTGTATGTGCACACACACTTACATACAAAACTTAAATAGAAGTTTCACAGACCAGTTCCCAACCTTGTTACCTATGATTGGTTCTGATATTTTCTATCCTAACCTACCTATGCTATCTTATCCATTCCATTCCATCCTATTCTATCCTATCCCATCCATCTTATCTTATCCCATCCCATCCCACCCCATCCATTCCATTCCATCCCATCCTATCCTGTCTATATCCAAAATGCTAGTCATGACTCATTAAATTGATTTTATGACACATTAACGCCAGGTAGAAAACACTGGATCTACTCTTAGAAAATAAAATCAGTGGTGGTGCAGCTTCGTGAGCAATGACAATGAAAGAAGCTCTTCTGGACTGAACAGTCTGGGTCCCACAGATACACTGATTTCTGCCCAGCCCTGCGCCTCCTCAAGGTGAGAAGGAAAAAGAGGAGAAAAGGTAAAGGTGTGCTCTTTCAGTGTGATACAGATACACACAGGGATGTGCTACTCTTTATCATTCATAGCCCCCAAACTTGACTTTCCTTTCCCTGAAGTGGCATGGGAAAGAAGAAAATCAGTGTCAGTTGAAACTGAACTGGGCATGGATTAGTGCTTGGAACGGGAACTCTCTTTTCAACTCTCAGACCTCATCCAAGCTAGTAGTAAACGGAAGTTACTACCAGACAGGATTTCAAGTAGACCAGTTGGTAATCTGGATTAATGTCTTGATGTGGCATTGGTTTGCTCTCTGTGGTCAATTCTGGCAGACATCCTCAAAGCCCCTAAAAGGGGAAATTAATTGCCTACGTTTTCTGTGATGTTAATGGTGCTGCTGCCTTGGGTTTTCAAAAGCAACTATCAAAGGAGAATGTGACTTGGCCCATAGTTGTGTTTATGTTTTGGTTTTTCCAGTGTCTGGACTTCTTTATTAAAGGCTGTCAACCTAGGGTTTTAACCACAAAGATTTAGCAACATGTTTTTAAGAAAAAGGGGTTAATGAAAGTTAAAAATCTTTGAATCTCTTGTTAGGTCTCCTTTACCTACACTTGTTTTGCCACCGTCTCTTGTCTGGGTACACCAGGTCATTACCGATGGCGGCTGTCAGCCTCCTTTTTATTTCCCTACCAGACAAACTTCTTTTTCTTTTCCCTTTAAAATTTTGTCTGTATTTGACATTTTGAATCACCTCAGAAGGTGGAATATTGTGCTTTCTCGTTTTTTGTGGGATTTTTGGAAGCCACTGAGTGAGCAGCTCCTACCTACTTTGTCTGGAAAAAGCCCCAGACATCCCTTTTCATTTGCCTCTGGCCTAGGAAAATACTCCTCCTCCCGGCCTCGCTGGGTCTGACTCTCAGACTGTGGCTCATGTGGCTTCAAGCGTGGAGGCGATCCAGTGTGGAGACAAATACCAGAGCCAGGGTACCTGAGCACCATGGAATTCAGCTCCCACGTTACATGTGGCCCTGAGCCCTAGTCTAGGAGGATCATTAACCCGCAGTGGGCCTGCCGCTCAGATGGAGTGAAATGCTTCCACCCCTCAACATGCTAGTGACACAGGGAGTGAAAATACTGAGGTTCTTAGAGGAGGCATTGGTTGAAGCAATAGAAGCAGGATTATCATAGCAAAAATATCTTGTCATCACTTTGCCTAATGGACAGATGGGTCCCGACACTGGGATATAATTTCTCAGGCTGAGTCTCTGTCTCTATATCTCAAAATAGTCACCATCTACTTTCTTGTTCTCCTAAGAGCCAGCTCCAACCCAGATCTTCTATTTCCTTATCTAGCCAGTCCCTTCTTTTACAATGCGAGTTCTTTTTCTCATAGCAGGTAAATACGTTAAAAATCTCTCCCATTTTGGATAACAAAGTCCTCCCTTGACTGTCCTCCTCTTCCTTCCACCAATGGTTTCTTCTCCTTCTCTCCAGGTGTAAACTTCTCTAGATCTGGCATCTCAAACGTTGGCATGCACCAGGATTGTCTAGAGAGCTTATTAAAGCATCCGTGACTGGGCTTCATCCCCAGGGTTTCTGATTCAGTAGGTTTGAGGCAGGGTCCCAAATATGCATTTCTAACAAGTTCCCAGGTGATGCTGACACCTGGGGACCCAGTGTAGGACCCACCCCTCCAAAGAACACTCTACATTTGCTGGCTGCATATGATCTTTTTTCATTCGCTCCCCAACATGCTGCAGCCTGACCTCTGCTCCAACACCACTGACGTCCACATGTCGCATTCCATGGACACTTTGTGTCTTATTGAGCCCCCTGTGACATCAGTCACCCAACCATGTCTCTCTCTTTCCTCATTTGGCTTCCATGACATCACTCTTTCACTAGTCATCTCCTTCCTTTCCACTTGCTCTGTCTGAGATGCTCTTTCTGAGATGCCTTCTCAGGAAGCTCTTCCGCTCACCTTTCCCTAGTCATCTCCTTCCTTTCCACTTGCTCTGTCTGAGATGCTCTTTCTGAGATGCCTTCTCAGGAAGCTCTTCCGCTCACGGTGTGTTTCACTCTTCTCAGAGCACTGTCCTTGACCGCGGCTCTTCTCACTTTATATTCTTCCTGAGACGCCTCACCCATGCCTGGAGCTTTGAGTGGCATGTCAATAATCCCAATAGACTCATCTACCACAGGCCTCTCTTCCAGCACCACATCTGTATATCCAGATTCTTGATGTTTAATGTATTCCCAAACAGGCTTACGGTATCTACCCCAAGTCTTTTCCTCTTGTTTTTCTTTTCTCCTTAACTGAAACCCATTTTTCTTGAGCCAGAAATCTGCGTGCCATTCTTTTTTTTTCTCCCTTATTCTTAATCCTGAAGTCCAATTCGTCATCAAGATCTCTCTTAAGTTTACCCTTCTTTCATCTCCCATCGCTAATGCTTTAGTTTACTACTGTTTGCCGATATTACTGAAGCAGCCTCTTAACTGTTGCCTCTTTTTCCAGGCTGGGAGGAATACAGGGGTAGCTCATGGGATCAAAGGAGCAAAGGCAAGGATATTAGCTTTATGGTGTCTCTGGGAGCATTTTTTTTTTTAAGTCTTTATTGAATTTGTTACAATACTGCTTTTGCTTTTTTTAATGTTTCTTTTTGGGTTTTGGGCTGCGAGGCATGTGGGATCTTAGTTCCCTGACCAGGGATCGAACCCGCAGCCCCTGCATTGGGAGCACGGAGTCTTAACCACTGGACCGCCAGGGAAGTCCCTGTCATTCTTGATTTGGCTGTTGCCCTCTTTTCTTTTTCTCTTCATGAAAGACCACTGCTGAGGCCTCCCTCGATTTGGATTCAGTGCTAGGAAAGAACTTTAAATACAACAGTGCAGGTGGTATGTATTCTCAGCTCCATTTCACAGATGACACAGAGGCTCTGAGAGGGTAACAGAGTTAGAAAGCAGTGGAGCTAGAGACACAAACCGGGTCTACAAACAAGCACATTGTAGAAAATGAGAAACGTCTAGCTCTATCTGGGTGGAATCTGTAGCATGTAGATTCATCCTTTTGATGAAGTGCTGTAAATTTTAATAAACTCAGGCATCCTTATAGAAAAGCACAAGTGAGAAAAGTATTAAAGCCAAATATAACCTGGTGACCGTTTTCTATATATAATTTTGTTCTTTGTGTGTGTGTGTGTGTGTGTGTGCGTGTGTGTGTGCGTGTCTGTAGTTCTATGACAATTTAAAACTTTTTATTTGGAAATACTTATAGATCCTCAGGAACTTGCAAAGATTGTACAGAGATTCTGGGCACCTTTCATCCGGTTTCCCCCAGCATCTTATATAACTATACATCTTCCATAACAATAATGTGATATCAGAAAGCCAGCAAATTGACATTGGTACAATGTGTGTGTGTATATATACATTTTTGCCATTTTGTCTCATGTGTAGATTCACATTAGCACCACTGCAATAAAGATACTGAACTATCCCATCACCAAGGAGATGGCCCTCGAGCTCCCTTTATAATCACCTCGCCTTCCCCTCACCATTGCTAACCCCTGGCAACCACCAATGTGTTCTCCATCTTTATAAATTTGTCATATTGGGAATGAGCAAGTGTGGAAATCCTGACTGCTGCTTGGCCTTTGCTGATGGAAGGGAGGGTGGAGCCATGTGCTTTTCCATGGTGTTTGGCTGGGGTAGGGTGGTTATTGTTGAAAGTGTTTCAGTCTTGCTAGGTTATCTCTTTCCTGGTCCTTCAGATGGAGGGAGCCGCCTTTTCTTGGGGCTTTTTGGTCTGTTCCTGTTGTGGTTTTTGCATTGCTGGCCTCTCTGGCCCCCTGTATGGGATTCATGAGGCAAAAGGAAAACCCAGGGAACTTAGCAGAGTGCTGTCCTGGGGTCTCAAGGCCCCTAGTAGGTTGGCCTTTCCTCTCCACCTTCCAGACTCTTCTTGTGTTTGTTTTGTACACAACGTCCAGGGTTTTTAGCTGTACTTCCACTTCGTTTCTTTAAATAAGATGTGGTTGTGCTTTCTTAGGAATGTTTCCCAAACATGTACTAATGATCAGTGCGTGCTAAAATAGATGATCTCTTCTCCAGGCTTTCGGCCTTCCTAAGCATCGATTCCTGAATGTCCTACAGGCACTTAATCTCCACAGGTTGCCCTCAAATTCCTTCTTCTGTTTTCACTATCTCAAATGGTGATACTAGCAACAGCTCAGTCATCTGAGGCCAAAATTTGGAAGTCAGTTTAGACCTTCTTTACATAGGCAATCATTCATCCTGTCTGACTGACTCTACCTCTTAAATATCTTCTGAACTTAACAGCTGCTGTCCATTCCCTTGTCTTTCTACAAGACTTCATCATCTCTTGCCTGGACTGTTGTTGCTATAAATTTCTAACCTATCTATCTCTTTGCCTCCACTTTGCTCCCTCTGACCCATTCCCCCACTCTTCTGAAACGCAACTTTCCAAAATGAGCATTTGGTTCTTACTTCCCCTTCAAGTCCTTCTGCGGATTACCCAAGCCTGTTAGCCAGTGGGCTGGACTCTTGTGATTGGCTCTCAATCTCCAGTCTCACACTTAGTCATGCCCTTGTGGGATGTTCCATCACTGTAGCACTTGACCGTCCTCTTACCTGCCAAGCTATCTCATGTCTCTGTACTTTCCCCTGGGTCATTGCACACCCTTTTTCTTCTCTTGGGAATGGTTCTCCCACTCTTTCCTCCCTTGTCTATCAATCAGATCCTCAAACTTTAGCAAATGAATCACTTTCTTTGTGAAGCTGTCCTACATACTTAATTCTATAATTGTACTTAGTACAAGGTATCGCAGTTATTCCAGTTTATACCTCCGCCTCTCCTAGAGACTATAAATACCTTTCTGGGATAGGATCTTATCTGACCACATGGCAGCATAAGAGAGCGCTTAAAAACAAGGACCCTGGAATCCTGAGTTTAAATCCAGACTTCTGTGAATTAGTTCTGTGATCTCAGGTAAGTTTCTTTACATCTTTGATAAGAGGTTTGTCATATGTAAAAATTTGCCGAATGTGAAGTAAGGATTATTAGTGAAGATTGGCCAAGATAGCCTAAATTGAACAGCATAGTGCCAGGAACAAAATAAGCTCTCAAAGTTGTTAGGAAAAGGAAAATAAATCTCATCATTGTTTTAAGCTTCTAAATTCTGGGTTACTTTGTTAAACAACAACAAATAGCAGAAACACCTCCTCTATGAAGCCACCCTTACAACCTCTTGGTTTTCTCTCTTGCCCAGAACTAACTGCTTTTTTTCTGTGTTTCCTTAGTATTTTATTAATTTTACTAACACTTAACAGTTTGCTAAAATTTATAAAATCTTTGAGGTCAAGGATCAAAGCTTATCCTTTTTTTTTTTTGTACTCCTTGTTGCATCTAATACAGTACGTAGTATAGTGCAGGTACAGAGCAAGTGTTTATAAAATGACGGTTGAGTTTACGTTGCCTTGCTTTGTCAGAGCTATTATGCCCCATATAGGAATTTCCACTCTATATTAACTTCTGGGGTCAAATGCATCAAGCAAGTTGCATGAAGTTCAAGGATGGTGATGACTATCCCGGATTTGGTAACGAGAGTAGATGGGAAAAACCACCAGAACGACATGAGAGGATGTCCAGTAGTTATTAAGCAATACTTGCCATCTTCTCTGGTACTCTGTATAGCAATTTTAGCATGTGCTGTCAGGTGATTTAAACATTACGGAACCCTTGATTACTCTTACCAGAATACCTTTTGTATAAAGAAATATTAAAAATGTTACAAGTTCACTGTGACTCTCAATGATGCTCTCTTCAACTAGATCGCAAAACTGTGTCACAAAATGTTCTGATGTACTTAGGAAGCGCAATTCTCACTTTCTATATCCATTTTCCACATTCTATCATTAGCAACTTTGGTACAAGTAGATACATGTTAATTCCAAGAGCTTCAAGGTCACTTATTTCTCAGAAATGGAAAGAGCTTTCAGCTGAAAATCTAGGGACCTGATTTTTCATCCTTGCTCTGGCTGGGTGTGGGATCCTTGGGAAAATCCTTTCTTTTCTCCAGGTTTCCATTTCCTCACTTATGAGATGGGATGAAGATTGATGGTCTCTGGGGCCATGTCAAAGTCTAGCTCTAACCATTCCATGAGCAAAGGGATAGCACAACGTTTTTACAGAGATAGAGATGGAAACTCAGCGTCCTTAGAACTTCCTGACCCATAAACAAAATTGAGGGTGTAGGGAGCATTAGGATTTTGAAATTATGACTAGCTTCTCAGTGGCTGCACAAAACTAGCCTGTTCATCAGCTATTCTTTTTGCAGAGTGGAACAATACATTTTAACCACTAAGAAATGATTATAGAGAGACACTGTTCTGAAGACAGAATCACAACAGTGCTAGTGGAGGCAAGTCTTTGCTCTGCCCTATCAGATTCCTCTAACTGTGTACATTCACTGTGCTGTAAGATTAAAGAAGTTTCTATGACCCCTTTAAAGCTAAATCCATTTGAGGTTTGCCTTGAAGAGAGACTGAGCAAAGGTTAAAAAAAAATCACCCTAGGGTTGCATTTTGGGACAATCAGAATACCCACCAATATGATATAGATAACAACTGGCAAGCAGGGCTACATTTTTTTTCCTGGTCTGTTCTTTGAAGGTATTCTCTAATAAAACAGAATGGAACTTGTCTCTCTACAGCATTTTCCAATTTTTCTGGGTAGTCAATAAAAGATAACATCGCCACCATCATTTTTTCTCACCTGATCTAGGAGATTTTTCTTTTTGTTATTTTTAATGCTTTATCCTAAATTATAAAAGTGTCTCCAGCTCTTGCATTGTGCCATAACTAATAATAGGAAATGAAAAGACAATTTGTTTACAAGCCTTATAATAACAGGAAACTAAGTGATTAAATAGATGGCAGGTTGCATGGCATCTATTTTGTGACATGAGAGCATTTCAGGTTTCATCTCATACCTTCAAAATCAGGTCATTTTTGCCCCATTTGTATTTCCTCATTGCTCCATGCTCATATATGTTTATGGAATGTTTGTGGGTATTGTAGCAGTGACAAAGATTCAGATAGTTAAGGCTCCAAGAGCAAAGTTGAAACGATGTTTCCCAGGGGGCAGAACATACACCTAGTGTGACAATAGCTCTGCCACCACAGTGGGCTTTCGGTGCTGGGAATCAGGGCCAGGCTTATTCTGCTACTTCTCTCCATTTTATGATCTTGTTAAGGTTGGCCTCTACCCATCTGGTGGTATTTTTTCCACAAAAATAAAATTCTCAATTGGGCTCATTTTCATGACTGACTGTAACATTTTTACTTTCAACCCCACCTGTTAACAAGAGGAAACAGGGGGGCGGTGGAAAGATGGCGGAGGAGTAAGACGCGGAGATCACCTTCCTCCCCACAGATACACCAGAAATACATCTACACGTGGAACAACTCCTACAGAACACCTACTGAACGCTGGCAGAAGACCTCAGACCTACCAAAAGGCAAGAAACCCCCCACGTACCTGGGTAGGGCAAAAGAAAAAAATAAACAGAGACAAAAGGATAGGGACGGGACCTGCACCAGTGGGAGGGAGCTGTGAAGGAGGAAAGGTCTCCACACACTAGGAAGCCCCTTCGCGGGCGGAGACTGCGGGAGGCGGAGCGGGGAGCTTCGGGGCCGCGGGGGACAGCACAGCAACAGGGGCGCGGAGGGCAAAGCGGAGAGATTCCCGCACAGAGGATCGGCGCCGACCGGCACTCACCAGCCCGAGAGGCTTGTGTGCTCGCCCGCCAGGGCGGGCGGGGATTAGGGGCTGAGGCTCGGGCTTCGGGCGGATCCCAGGGAGAGGACTGGGCATTGGCGGTGTGAACACAGCCTGCAGGGGGTTAGTGCGCCACGGCTAGCTAGGAGGGAGGCTGGGGAAAAGTCTGGACCTGCCGACGAGGCAAGAGACTTTTTCTTGCCTCTGTTTCCTGGTGCGTGAGGAGACGGGATTAAGAGTGCCGCTTAAAGTAGCTCCAGAGACGGGCGTGAGCCGCAGCTATTAGCCCGGACACCAGAGACGGGCATGAGACGCTAAGGCTGCTGCTGCTGCCACCAAGAAGCCTGTGAGCAAGCACAGGTCACTATCCACACCTCCCCTCCCAGGAGCCTGTGCAGCCCACCAC
>NW_006778358.1:1145626-1185693 GCF_000442215.2 Lipotes vexillifer | reverse complement strand
CCATTTTTTTTTTTAATTTTTTTTTTTCTTAATAATTTTAATTTAAAGAACTCTATTATACTTTACCTTCTTTCTCTCTTTCCTTCCTTCCTTCCCTCTTTTAGACAACGAATCATCCCAAATTGAGGAGGTGGACTTAGAGAGCAAGTTTTATGATTTTTTTCCCCTTTACCTCTTTTTGTGAGGGTGTATGTGTATGCTTCTATGTAAGATTTTGTCTCTATAACTTTGCTTCCACCATTTGTCCTAAGGTTCTATCCATTCCTTTTTTTCTTTTCTCTAAATAATTATTTTTTTAATTCAATAAATTTATTATACTTTATTTTACTGTATCTTCTTTCTTTCTGTATTTTTTCCTTCCTTCCCTCATTCCTTCCTTCCTTCCCTCCTCCCTCCCTCCCTCCTTTCTTTCCTTCTTGCCTTCTTCCTTTCTTTTCTTCTTTCTTTCTTTCTTCCTTCCCTCCTTCCTTCCTTCCCTCCTCTCTTTCTTTCTTTCTTTCTTTCTTTCCTATTTCCTCCTACTTATACTAATTCTCTCTACTTTCTCTCCCTTTTATTCTGAGCCGAGTGGATGAAAGGCTCTTGCTGCTCCAGCCAGGAGTCAGGACTCTGCCTCTGAGGTGGGAGAGCCAACTTCAGAACACTCGTCAAGAAGAGACCTCCCAGCCCCACATAATATCAAACGGCGAAAATCTCCCAGAGATCTCCATCTCAACACCAGCACCCAGCTTCGCTCAACGACCAGCAAGCTACAGTGCTGGACAACCTATGCCAACCATATAGCAAAACAGGAACACAACCCCACCCACTAGCAGAGAGGCTGCCTAAAATCATAATAAGTCCACAGACACCCCAAAACACACCACCAGACGTGGACCTGCCCACTAGAGAGACAAGATCTAGCCTCATACACCACAACACAGCCACTAGTCCCCTCCACCAGGAAGCCTACACAACGCACTGAACCAACCTTAGCCACTGGAGACAGACATCAAAAACAACGGGAGCTACGAACTTGCAGCCTGCAAAAAGGTGAACCCAATCACAGTAAGATAAGCAAAATGAGAAGACAGAAAAACACACAGCAGATGAAGGAGCAGGATAAAAACCCACCAGACCTAACAAATGAAGAGGAAATAGGCAGTCTACCTGAAAAAGAGTTCAGAATAATGATAGTAAAGATGATCCAAAATCTTGGAAATAGAATGGACAAAATGCAAGAAGCAGTTAACAAGGACCTAGAAGAAATAAAGATGAAACAGACAATGATGAACAACACAATAAATGAAATGAAAAATACTCTAGATGGGATCAATAGCAGAATAAATGAGGCAGAAGAACGGATAAGTGACCTGGAAGATAAAATAGTGGAAATAACTACTGCAGAGCAGAATAAAGAAAAAAGAATGAAAAGAACTGAGGACAGTCTCAGAGACCTCTGGGACAACATTAAACGCACCAACATTCGAATTATAGGGGTTCCAGAAGAAGAAGAGAAAAAGAAAGGGACTGAGAAAATATTTGAAGAGATTATAGTTGAAAACTTCCCTAATATGGGAAAGGAAATCGTTAATCAAGTCCAGGAAGCACAGAGAGTCCCATACAGGATAAATTCAAGGAGAAATACGCCAAGACACATATTAATCAAACTGTCAAAAACTAAATACAAAGAAAGCATATTAAAAGCAGCAAGGGAAAAACAACAAATAACACACAAGGGAATCCCCATAAGGTTAACAGCTGATCTCTCAGCAGAAACTCTACAAGCCAGAAGGGAGTGGCAGGACATACTGAAAGTGATGAAGGAGAAAAACCTGCAACCAAGATTACTCTACCCAGCAAGGATCTCATTCAGATTTGATGGAGAAATTAAAACCTTTACAGACAAGCAAAAGCTGAGAGAGTTCAGCACCACCAAACCAGCTTTACAACAAATGCTAAAGGAACTTCTCTAGACAAAAACACAAGAGAAGGAAAAGTCCTATAATAACGAACCCAAAACAATTTAGAAAATGGGAATAGGAACATACATATCGATAATTACCTTAAATGTAAATGGACTAAATGCTCCCACCAAAAGACACAGATTGGCTGAATGGATACAAAAACAAGACCCATATATATGCTGTCTACAAGAGACCCACTTCAGACCTAGAGACACATACAGACTGAAAGTAAGGGGATGGAAAAAGATATTCCATGCAAATGGAAACCAAAAGAAAGCTGGAGTAGCAATTCTCATATCAGACAAAATAGACTTTAAAATAAGGACTATCAGAAGAGACAAAGAAGGACACTACATAATGATTAAGGGATCGATCCAAGAAGAAGATATAACAATTGTAAATATTTATGCACCCAACATAGGAGCACCTCAATACATAAGGCAAAAACTAGCAGCCATAAAAGGGGAAATCGACAGTAACACATTCATAGTAGGGGACTTCAACACCCCACTTTCACCAATGGACAGATCATCCAAAATGAAAATAAATAAGGAAACACAAGCTTTAAATGATACATTAAACAGGATGGACTTAATTGATATTTATAGGACACTCCATCCAAAAACAACAGAATACACATTTTTCTCAAGTGCTCATGGAACATTCTCCAGGATAGATCATATCTTGGGTCACAAATCAAGCCTTGGTAAATTTAAGAAAATTGAAATTATATCAAGTATCTTTTCCGACCACAACGCCATGAGATTAGATATCAATTATAGGAAAAGAGCAGTAAAAAATACAAACACATGGAGGCTAAACAATACACTACTTAGTAACGAAGTGATCACTGAAGAAATCAAAGAGGAAATTAAAAAATACCTAGAAACAAATGACAATGGAGATACAACGACCCAAAACCTATGGGATGCAGCAAAAGCAGTTCTAAGAGGGAAGTTTATAGCAATACAAGCCCACCTTAAGAAGCAGGAAACATCTCGAATAAACAACCTAACCTTGCACCTCAAGCAATTAGAGAAAGAAGAACAAAAAAACCCCAGAGTTAGCAGAAGGAAAGAAATCATAAAAATCAGATCAGAAATAAATGAAAAAGAAATGAAGGAAACAATAGCAAAGATCAATAAAACTAAAAGCTGGTTCTTTGAGAAGATTAACAAAATTGATAAACCATTAGCCAGACTCATCAAGAAAATAAGGGAGAAGACTCAAATCAATAGAATCAGAAATGAAAAAGGAGAAGTAACAACTGACACTGCAGAAATACAAAAAATCATGAGGGATTACTACAAGCAACTCTATGCCAATAAAATGGACAATCTGGAAGAAATGGACAAATTCTTAGAAATGCACAAACTGCCAAGACTGAATCAGGAAGAAATAGAAAATATGAACAGACCAATCACAAACACTGAAATTGAAACTGTGATTAAAAATCTTCCAACAAACAAAAGCCCAGGACCAGATGGCTTCACAGGCGAATTCTATCAAACATTTAGAGAAGAGCTAACACCTATTCTTCTCAAACTCTTCCAAAATATAGCAGAGGGAGGAACACTCCCAAACTCATTCTACGAGGCCACCATCACCTTGATACCAAAACCAGACAAGGATGTCACAAAGAAAGAAAACTACAGGCCAATATCACTGATGAACATAGATGCAAAAATCCTCAACAAAATACTAGCAAACAGAATCCAACAGCACATTAAAAGGATCATACACCATGATCAAGTGGGGTTTATTCCAGGAATGCAAGGATTCTTCAATATACGCAAATCTATCAATGTGATTAACCATATTAACAAATTGAAGGAGAAAAACCATATGATCATCTCAATAGATGCAGAGAAAGCTTTTGACAAAATTCAACACCCATTTATGATAAAAACCCTGCAGAAAGTAGGTGTAGAGGGAACTTTCCTCAATATAATAAAGGCCGTATATGACAAGCCCACAGCCAACATCATCCTCAATGGCGAAAAACTGAAAGCATTTCCACTAAGGTCAGGAACAAGACAAGGTTGCCCACTCTCACCACTCTTATTCAACATAGTTTTGGAAGTTTTAGCCACAGCAATCAGAGAAGAAAAGGAAATAAAAGGAATGCAAATCGGAAAAGAAGAAGTAAAGCTGTCACTGTTTGCAGATGACATGATACTATACATAGAGAATCCTAAAGATGCCACCAGAAAACTACTAGAGCTAATCAATGAATTTGGTAAAGTAGCAGGATATAAAATTAATGCACAGAAATCTCTTGCATTCCTAGACACTAATGATGAAAAAGCTGAAAGTGAAATCAAGAAAACACTCCCATTTACCATTGCAACAAAAAGAATAAAATATCTAGGAATAAACCTACCTAAGGAGACAAAAGACCTGTATGCAGAAAATTATAAGACACTGATGAAAGAAATTAAAGATGATACAAACAGATGGAGAGATATACCATGTTCTTGGATTGGAAGAATCAACATTGTGAAAATGACTCTACTTCCCAAAGCAATCTATAGATTCAATGCAATCCCTATCAAACTACCACTGGCATTTTTCACAGAACTAGAACAAAAAATTTCACAATTTGTATGGAAACACAAAAGACCCCGAATAGCCAAAGCAATCTTGAGAACAAAAAATGGAGCTGGAGGAATCAGGCTGCCTGACTTCAGACTATACTACAAAGCTACAGTAATCAAGACAGTATGGTACTGGCACAAAAACAGAAAGATAGATCAATGGAATAGGATAGAAAGCCCAGAGATAAACCCATGCACATATGGTCACCTTATCTTTGATAAAGGTGGCAGGAATATACAGTGGAGAAAGGACAGCCTCTTCAATAAGTGGTGCTGGGAAAATTGGACAGGTACATGTAAAAGTATGAGATTAGATCACTCCCTAACACCATACACAAAAATAAGCTCAAAATGGATTAAAGACCTAAATGTAAGGCCAGAAACTATCAAACTCTTAGAGGAAAACATAGGCAGAACACTCTATGACATAAATCACAGCAAGATCCTTCTTGACCCATCTCCTAGAGTAATGGAGATAAAAACAAAAATAAACAAATGGGACCTAATGAAACTTCAAAGCTTTTGCACAGCAAAGGAAACCATAAACAAGACCAAAAGACAGCCCTCAGAATGGGAGAAAATATTTGCAAATGAATCAACTGACAAAGGATTAATCTCTAAAATTTACAGGCAGCTCATGCAGCTCAATAACAAAAAAATAAACAACCCAATCCAAAAATGGGCAGAAGACCTAAATAGACATTTCTCCAAAGAAGATATACAGACTGCCAACAAACACATGAAAGAATGCTCAACATCATTAATCATTAGAGAAATGCAAATCAAAACTACAATGAGATATCATCTCACACCAGTCAGAATGGCCATCATCAAAAAATCTAGAAACAATAAATGCTGGAGAGGGTGTGGAGAAAAGGGAACACTCTTGCACTGCTGGTGGGAATGTGAATTGGTTCAGCCACTATGGAGAACAGTATGGAGGTTCCTTAAAAAACTACAAATAGAACTACCATATGACCCAGCAATCCCACTACTAGGTATATACCCTGAGGAAACCAGAATTCAGAAAGAGTCATGTACCAAAATGTTCATTGCAGCTCTATTTACAATAGCCCGGAGATGGAAACAACCTAAGTGCCCGTCGTCGGATGAATGGATAAAGAAGATGTGGCACATATATACAATGGAATATTACTCAGCCATAAAAAGAAACGAAATTGAGCTATTTGTAATGAGGTGGATAGATCTAGAGTCTGTCATACAGAGTGAAGTAAGTCAGAAAGAGAAGGACAAATACCGTATGCTAACACATATATATGGAATTTAAGAAAAAAAAATGTTATGAAGAACCTAGGGGTAAAACAGGAATAAAGACAGAGACCTACTGGAGAACAGACTTGAGGATATGGGGAGGGGGAAGGGTGAGGTGTGTTAGGGCGAGAGAGAGACATGGACATATATATACTAACAAACGTAAGGTAGATAGCCAGTGGGAAGCAGCCGCATGGCACAGGGAAACCGGCTCGGTTCTTTGTGGCTGTCTGGAGGGGTGGGATAGGGAGGGTGGGAGGGAGGGAGACAAAGAGGGAAGAGATATGGGAACATATGTATATGTATAACTGATTCACTCTGTTATAAAGCAGAAACTAACACATCATTGTAAAGCAATTATACCCCAATAAAGATGTTAAAAAATAAAAAAAAATAAAAATAAAAAAACAAAACAAGAGGAAACAGCCCTTCCTTCTCCTCTATACTTGGAACAAATGGAATAAAAACAACAAACAGAATAGCTACTAGAAATATTGGACTAACTGAAAAAACGGTATTGAGTTTAGTCTTAAATGGTATAAGATTCTCTAATAGCCCTCAAATATAGTCTTTCATTTAATTTAAAAATGCTGTGTTACTCTAAAACACGTCTCCCTCTTCCTCGCCCCCTCTACCACCACTCCAGAAATTCTTTTACAACGGAGAACTTTCCGTGGTAGAATTGTCACAGTATTCATTTTAGATATGGGTTATTTCTGGGACGATGGCAGATTAGTTGGCAGGAAGCCGGGGCAATCTTTATTATTGAGTATTGCTGTCCTTAAATGCTTAATAGATAATTTTCTTGATTAAATTTGTTGAACAGTGGCTTTGATAAACATTGCATGAGGATACAGTAATGCGGCCTTCTTATAGTACTTCAATATTTTATTTGAGTGGGTTTTTAAATCAATAGAGATTTATTTGGTCCTCAGAGATGCATGGGCAATTCCCATTGTGTGTGTGTGTGTGTGTGTGTGTGAGAGAGAGAGAGAGAGGTACCTAAAGCCATATATACCTCCAAGGTTTTCAATTTCAGGGACGAATACCTTCCTTTTTTAACCTGAACTAGTTTGAATTGGGTTTCTGTTACTACTATGAAAAAAGAAAAGAATATAAGCTTAAAAGAATTACACTTAGAGGGCTGAAGAAAAGTTAAAGAGTAGGTAATAAAAGCCTACAGAGACAAATCCAAGAAGGGGGGAGACTAACAAAGAGGAGGGGGGCATAACATGTCATGTGGTCACACGTCAGGGAGCAAGGGCTGTGTCTGGAAAAACCCCGAGGGAGCGCTCTCGGCAGCAGAGGGGCAGAGAGGAAGGGGCGCTGCCCGGTGCTGGGGAAAGAGGGGGCGGTCTCCTCTGTCCATAAGAGGGCTCCCTGTCACTTGGGCTTGAAGCCTCGGCATCAGCTCTGCCGCCTCTCCTGCTACAGCCCACACTTCCAAGCAGTCATCTTGTCCTGTAAACTCTCCCTCCGCAATTCCTCTTGGACTCATACCTTCCTTTGCCTTCCTACTGCCAGCAGCTGGGTCCAGGTTCCCAGTAGTCCTTTCCTGGAACCTGTAAAGGCCTCTGTGCAGCTCTCATGCCCACAGTCTTCACCCCTGTCATCTGTTTTTTATTTTGCTGCCAGATTATTAGCCCTGAGGCTCGGTTGTGATTATAAAACATCCACACATGGTGAGGGGGCCTTGGATCGGGAACCCAGAGCCAGCTCTGACTTGCTATGGGACCTTGGGAAAGACTTGGAACCTCTCTAGGTAATGAGGCTCTAATGTTTGAGGAGAGGGGTGAGACCAGGTGCTCTGACATCCATTGCCTCCACCTTGTCTGTAAAAAAAATCCTAGGACTTCCCTGGTGGCACAGTGGTTGAGAGTCCGCCTGCCGATGCAGGGGACACGGGTTCGTGCCCCGGTCCGGGCAGATACCACATGCCGCGGAGCGGCTGAGTCCGTGAGCCATGGCCGCTGAGCCTGCGTGTCCGGAACCTGTGCTCCGCAACGGGAAAGGCCACAGCAGTGAGAGGCCCGCGTAGCGCAATAAATAAATAAATAAAAATAAATAAATAAAAAATAAATCCTAGCCCTAATCTAACTCTTTTCAGCTGTTAACTCCTTTAACATACGTATACCTTTGCCACAATGAAATACTTGTTGTTCCTTACTGGCCTCCAGCCCCACCCCTTGTACATTCCTGCCCTTGTTCATTTCACCTGCAAACATTTGTCTGTCCATATGGAAATCCTATCCACCCTCCCAGGCCAAGTTCAAGTGCTGTCTGTGAAGCTTTCCTGAACTCCCAGCTGAGAGCCAAGTCACCACATCTTGTCTGTCAGGATGCTTTGCCATGTCCTATTGTTGTCTGCCAAATTATTAACAACTTGAGGATAGAACCTTGGGGGTATTCATCATTTTAGCGTCAAGGCATCCAGCGCAGCAATTAATTCTCAGTAAATGGTCGAGTGAATGAAAACACATCCTTTATTCCTGCGTGGCCAACTCAGTCACCTTGCAAAGCCCCCAGGAACAGTCTGATGTTATAGGTCTGCTTAATCGGATTGTGGAATAATGAAAAATGGGCCTTTGAATTTCTCGGTGAGTGTCACTGGAGCAAGCGCTGACCTCATTCCAACCTGGGCTAGGCAGGTGTCAGCCCTGCTGAGTGTTGGATGAAAGTCTCATCCAGAATCCTTCTATAGCTTCACGTTGAGACCAGTTTAGCCAACCTTCTCCTTACTCTTTGCAAGATAAGGATAAGCCTGTTCTGGGCAGAAAAGAGTGTCTCCTTCTGGTACAGCTCTTGACAATGGAGAGGAAGATGGAAAGGCTAGTCCAGAAGAATAGAGAAGAGATAAAGGGAAGGAAGAAAAGTCCAGGGTAAAAGGGCAGGTAAAGAGTAATGTGGAGTATGGAGATGACAACAGTCCCGTAATCCTTTTCCTAGCAAGATGACCGACTCCAGATCTGTCCACTTGTTGACATGCTGTGGTGAGACTGAGGATTGACAAAACCAGTACCCAGAGCCAGGAGCTAGAATTATGTGGCTCTCTCCCACCTTACGCAATGAACCTGGAGACCTTCCTCTGGAATGCTGGCTTTTCTGCAGGGCTGAGGGGAAACGGGCAGCTGGAATTGCGTGTACCTTTGCTCCTTCCTTATTGGCTTCCCCTCTCTACCCACAACAACTTAAATCATTAAAGTCCTGTATAATTAAAATTTCATCCAAGTTCCACCAGTTATGTTTGCTGGCCACAGTGAAGCATATAAATATCTTAGAAAGACATAAAGACAGAGGCTGCTTCCTGCCTGCGGTTTGCCCCTCACACAGGATGCTGTCTGCTACTGTCTGCCATCGACAGCCTGGGGAAGCCTGAACTCCCTGCTCCCACTAGGCCTCCTCTCACCGGGCCTTTGTTCCCTAGGTTTATTTACAAAGCTTGGGTCTAAGGGCCCTTGTTTTCCGGGGTGGCTGGCTTTGCTCTGCTCATTACAGGACGTGGGCTCTCGTTCTCTCTCTCTTTCTCTCTCTCTGTCAATTTCTCTCTCTCCATCTCTTTCTCTCTCCTCTCTTCTCTCTCTCCATTTAGATTTTGATCTCTTGCTTTTGCATATATTTACATTAAAATATCTAAATAAATGCTTCTTTCTTTCATTTAACTGGAAAACTGGAGATTATCTCCTTTCTTCCCCATCCTCTATATCAATATCAGATTACTTTCTCCGGTATTGCTGTTTCATTGCTCAAAACCCCACAGTGGTTTTGCGTTACTTACAAGATGATGTTGAAAGTTTACTGCACGTTCATTCACTGAATAACTAGTTATGAGCACACATCTCACGCCAGACACTGTCATGGGCTCTCTTGTCATAGATTTCCCAGCAGCTCCAGAAGGTTGTGAAAGGATTAGCCTGCAGATTGGTCCCTAGTGTGGGGTTCTGGAGACCTTGCGTCGTGGGCAATGTGTGTATCTCTAAGTCCGTGGTGTGGGGTATCATTGAACTGGTGATGACTCTGCTGTGGCATCACCTTAACTGAGATGCCTGTGACACCTCTGTAATCAGAGTGTGTCTTGGTTTGGGTTCCCACGTAGCTGACCTTGAGACAGGGATTTGAGTGCAAGTAGTTTATCTGAGAGATGGCCCCAGGCACATGAGACAAGAAGGGGACAAAGTCACTAAATATGGCATAATTAGATCAGTGACCTGTAGGCAACTGGAACCCAACTCCTCTGAGGAAATCTGGGAAGCAGTGGAGAGCAGGCCTTGGATTTATCCCAGCTGAGGCTCCAGGAGGCTGGGTGTCATCTGACCTGTGTCCCCAGACATAATCGTTGATATGACAGCGGTTCCAGGGTCCTGGATGTGATTGAACATCTTGCTTACCTGCATGTCCTGTGGTCAGTGAGATGAGGTCGGGGTCACCAGCCTTGCTCTAGACAGAGGGGCAAAGGCTGTGGGGATACAGCAGATTGACTGATGGATTCGCTGTAGCAGGGAAACCCCTGTTTCTGCTTGTAGAGCCCCTTGTACCGTTGATTCTCATTATTTGCAGTAATGTTTGATAAAGTCACTGTGGATACCAAAGGATAGAACACAACTATTGCTCCAGGAGGAAAACACAGGGTTATGTACCTGCCAGCCATTAGTCAACAGATCAACACATAACCTTGTTTTATATGTTTCTGTTTAAAGACACCTTATTTAATATACACTGTTCACTAACATTGGACTCAAGACCAACTGCACTTTAATTCACACCTGATGAAGCTTGTCTAACACACGTTTTCTCACATAAGGCCCATCACAGCCCTTTTGCTCTGTGGCACTAGACACTAGACAGCACTATGTTGGGGGCAATTTTAAACAACAAAATCACCAAAAATGAGCACAAAAAATGTGAAAACTGTGGCAGTAAATAGACCACAAAAAGGATGCTTGTTTATAGTGTGAGAGCTAAAACAAGAAGGCAGCGTGTTGCCTTGTTAGACCTCGCTGGGAATGTGTGCATTGGGCAACTCGAATTTTTTGCTGTTCTGCCTGTGTCCGTGAAAGATCATGAAAGTGCCTGGAGTTTCACTGATTTGGGGGTTACAAATTAACTTTATTGAGTAGGTGAATTCGCAAATACGGAATCTGTGAATAATGAGGACTGACTGTCTTTCACCTTAAGATAAATGTGGTAAAAGGCTACCGTAAGATATGAGGATATATGTATATGTATAGCTGATTTACTTTGTTATAAAGCAGAAACTAACACACCGTAAAGCAATTATACTCCAATAAAGATATTTAAAAAAAAAAGGCTTAGTGGGGGTTTATCCAGCTCCATCCTGGTGTTATTGGGAGGCTAAAGAAGTGACTAGGGCAGGTCTGTGCAACCGGTCGAAGTCTGTTAAATAGCTATCCGCCCTTAAACAGTCATTTAAAAATACCAGGAGGTTATGCTTCTTAATAAAGAAATCTCTTTGAATCAGAACAATATGTCTCTGGCAAATGTGGATTTTCTTGAAGACACCAGTATCTTTATTTGTAGTGATACAGAGAGGTCAGTACCTGAATTAGATGAATATCCCTAGAATTATTACATGAGTACGTTTCAGGTCACCTTTTAAATGTACTGTACATGAAGGAAGGGGCTTAGAAATATGAACTGGTTTGGGCATAAGAAAGGGAAGCAAGACATATTAATTTGTATAAGTAAGAGAGGAAATAAGATAACATTTGCATGTGTGTGCATATATTATATATAAAAATACAATTTTTATATAAAATATATATTAGAAAAAATATATTTTAAATGAAAGACAAACCAATTAGGGCTGATGCTATATTTTCTGGAAGCAATGGAAAGCACTGGGCAAAAGGAATTAGATTTTGTGGCTGATCTTGGTCATTTCTAAATGGCATATAGTTGGGTAAAGTTGGTTAGAAAATTAGAGAAATGAAAGTGCTAAAAATGTTTCCGCTTTCTTCTGAAGGATTTTTGCGTTGTTTTTGTCTGCTGTCTCTGGGTTTAATTATGGCCAGTGCTTAGCTATGGCATGGAAAAAATTTGAAGAATTATTTCTGGATAAATTTTGAGGATAACATGATAATGTGTGATAATGAACATCGTCTGTGAGTTTCTGTTCATTAAATCCCACTAAGATGCAGTCTTTCACAGTATTTCAAAATGAATGCTTGCCTTCATTCATTCGTTCATTCACTTGTAGGTCATACACTGAGTGTTCACTCTACCAGACACCCTTCTGGGTATGGTGGATACAGTAGTGAACTAAACTTAATTCCTTCCCTCATGGAGCTTCCTCAGTAGCTGGGAGAGACAATCACTGAATAAATATATACATGAAACAGAACTTCAGATGCTGGTAAGAGGCATGGAGGAACACAGAGCAGGGAAGGGAATGGGGCTCCTCTTGTGGGCTGCTTCATGGTCCTCCCTTTGACCCCAACTTCTGCCACCAAGACCAGTCTTGGCAGACTTTGGCCAGCTGTGCCAGAGCTTCACAGAACTCTGGGCCTTCCCTGATACTGAGCCCGGGACACTCCATGGAAACCGGCTTTATATTCACATGTGTGTGACCCCAAAGTGTAGGCAGGAGGGGGTCAATAAATGCTTCTTGTTTTTGTCCCCCAGAGGCATAGTTCTGATGTGCATTTCCTAAGCTTCCTCCCAAGGCACCAGAAGGATCAGTCACCGCAGGGAGACCGCCAGCTGGATTGCACATCCTTGGCAGCCCTTCCCTCCTTGCCTCTTTCACTCACCTGGCCCTGCCCTTCTGCTCCCTGGGGATTGAATTCTCAAATATGTCCCTGCATGTAAGCCTTTGTCCGGGCTCTGTTTCGGGGGATCCCAGGTCGAGATGGAGAACACAGCGATTGGGATGGTGTTGCAAATATAAATGGGGTTTCCAGGGAAGGTATCACTGAGACAGTGTATTTGAGAAAAGACCTGAAGAAGAGAGGTATTAATCATGCAGATAATTGGGGTGAGAGTGTTCCAGATACAGGAGATGATAGCAGAGACAGAGGCCCTTTACCAGTGTGGCTGGAGTGGAGAGAGAGAGGAGGAGTGAAAGGAGATGCAGACAGAGAGATGAGGGAGACCCAGACCCCATCCCGTGGCGCCATTATTAGGACCTGGGTTTAATTCCAAGTGAGTTAACCAATTTATTCTCAGAAATTCTGCCTGCTTTGCCCATTTTATATTTTACTTTATTATTTTATGTTTACATGACACACTTGGATCCCCACTTAATAAGTGGGTAAGTTCAGTCTTTAATAAATATTGTTTACTTGGTGAGAGCTGTGTATTCTTATTCTCAGCTTTCTTGGGTTGCTAACTAAGTGGTAACTTCTTTGAGGAATGCACTACAGATATTATTGTACTATATTGATGCATGTTGATCCTGGAGTACCATTTCTAACTTCATTTATTGAGCAAATATTGACTGAGTGCCACTATGTGCAGAACATTGCGAAGCGACAGGAAGACACAAGACCCCAAGTGCCTGAGAATGTGGTAATGCACGATGGCTTCTAAACCAGCCAGAACACAATTCCTGGAAGTTTTCTAATTAAACATGCCGTATTCAATTTGTCTCTTGTACACTATTTTCTTTCCTTTTGCTTCTATTTCTCCCCTTTTGAGTTTATGGGAAGAACTTTCATACATCAAACCACATTCGTGCTTACTTCAAATTGCATAAATCCTATCGCTGTTTTTAGCTGTCTTATATCTCTTCTCTAATTTGTCCCTACTAACTGCAAATGTAATTCTTCCTGGGAATATTTTGAGAGAGAAAGAGAGAGGACTAATTACGTAGGGTGCATATATATTTATAATTGTTATATTTTTTCTTCGATTGATAGAGAGGACTAACCACAGAGTGGGAATTCTTCAGTGGAAGTAAATGAATGACCTGAGATAGCTTGAAGAATTTGGAAGTTAATTAATAATGTAGATTAATGCTCAACTCTTCTGCTTCCTGTGTTCCTTCAGCGTGATGGGAGTTCTCTAAGGGTGGACATGTCCCATGAATGTCTCCTTCTTGCTTCAAAGAGAGTTTCCTTTGTAGCTTTAGATGTTTTCTTTGGCTTAACCTGTCTTGGCTTTGGCACCTCTGGCTTTGTGTTTACAGGTCTTTTTAGTATCATGCCCTCTATTGTGCAGAGATCGTTTGTGACTGTGTTGTGTGATTTTCTTATTCATGGGCTTCCCTTCCTTCTTGAACCACCTCAGTGTGCGGGATCCTACCTCTATTTCCCTGGAAACTGTTAGGATCGGCAGCAGGACTCCTAAGCATGCGTTGGATTTCACATCTCCTGGAAGTTCCTCATAATTAAGGAGAATCACATGCAAAGTAGCAATTCCTCTGTCACTTCCTTTACTTTCTGAGAAGTGAAATTGTGAGTAAGGCAGGTTAAATCCAGACATTTATCAGATGACCTGATTTTCAGATGGAAAGTTCCAAAATTTCTAGGTCACTGAAGTCTCTCCTTACTTCCATAACTTGCCAATGTGCCAATTTTTTGATCAGTGTCAAGATTAACCAATTTCGTCCGCATACTTCCATTACAGTACCTCCTTGGTTCTTCTCTCTCTCTATTATACACAACTATATATGTATCTACGTGTGTATATATTATACCATTACCTAGGTTTCTCTACTAAAATTTTATTCTTGTATTTATAGATTTCCCCAAAGGTTAGAGTGACCATATTTCCCAGTCTGCCTGAGACAGTCCTAGTTTATCTGTTCTTCCTGGGGGAACTAATAATTAGTACCTCCCCTTTTGTTTTCAAAAGTGTGCTAGCTCTAAATTAGATGAGTACTCTGTGGAGGTTTGTTTTGATTTTTTATTCCTCTCACATTCTGTATCCTCTCTCAAAGGCTGAATCCTAAGCTGGAAATAAAGACAAAAAGCAACATCTGTGCTTCCTGGACCTTTAATTTCCTGACCAGAACTTCTAGCCTTTGGGCATTTTTCCAGTCACATGCTCCTGGCTATGTCAAGTCCACATCTGGCTGGACTGTGCCATCCACCCTGATGGGTTTTTTTTCCTCTTGGGTCTTTGACCCTTTAGTTTCAATGTGCTGTTTCCTCTGATCCTTTCCTGCAGGATGTGTCGTTTTGACCAACCCTCATCAGGTCATCGTTCAGAGTCTGTGGGAAGATGGGCTACCCCTTTTGTACAGGTAAACAGGTTCTTTTCCTCTTCCTCTTTTTTGCACCAACTCATATCCTGAGAATCTTTGATATCTGGAATTGTTATTTTCCTCTGGGACCACTTTGCTGTGTGTAACCAGCAGGCACGCAGACACGAGTTGGTTCCACCTTCTCTACCTGTTCTTCAAGCAGGGAGACCAGCTTGGACAAAGGTGGTCTCCAGCAGAAAAAAAACCCTAGCAAGTTCCCACAGGCCATAGAAGCAATCTGCTCTGTTTCTCTACTTCTTGGAAAATAAGGTTTATTGAGTGTCAAGCCCTTTGCTTCTCCCCTAACGCCTCCTAGAGACAGCTCCTCTTTGACCTGTTCCAGTTGGAGGGAAGCAGCCTGTCTCAGCGGTCAAGATCATGACCTTGGAGTCAGACAGCTTTGGGTTTCGTTCTTCACTCTGTGGCCTCAGGCAAGTTACTTTATTTCTAAGTCTAAGTTTCCTCATTTGTAAAATGAGAATACCAGTTCTTACCTTATTGGATTTAGGAGAGAGTTAAATGAGGTCATGTACAGAGCATGCTAAGCACTGTGCCTGGCAATTAGGATACACTTAGTAAAGAGTTGTTATTCTTATAATCACAGGTATTAGTATTAGTTTTAGTGTCAGAATTATACTGAACGATCAATTCATCAGATTCTATCTTACGAAGGTGACAGCAACCCCTAACACAATGACAACAATCACTGAGCCAACAGTGATGTTCTGAAGGCAGCCCTGTCCTGTTCTCTTGGGTGGCTATTGATGGCTAAGAAAGCCAGAGCCAATTAACCAGCCTGGAGATCATGTGATGGAATAAAAATGATTCTCTCTGTGTGAGTAATTGGGTGACTCTGATTTTTTGTTTTGCAGATTCCTCCCTTTTTAACTCAATAAGAGATAACATCCGCTGTAGCTTTTCTTCTTGGAGGATAACGTGGTGTGAATGAAGGGTGGAGAGAAACCAAGATCTCAAGTAGATCTTGAATTTATAGCCTGACCAGATGGGAATTCCAGAGAAGAGTTATTAGTGTGTCTAAGAGTGTGACCCTCAAGTGAAATTTGAGTGCCCCTGTTGAGTTACTTTTTCCTTCTGGAGGCCAGGGGTAAATTCCTGACACCCTCTCCTATAGGTTCTTGGTTCTTTGATTTTTTTTTTTTTTTTGTCCTTTATAAATTGCTTTCCAGATACTATCTCAGTTGATACTCACACCCAGCTGAACCAACGCTTCCCGGAAGAGTTTTTGATAACTCCTTTCAGCTAGTAGAGTTAATTAGAGGATCCTGTTTTTCTTCTATAGCCAATATTACCCATTTCATGCAGACTTGTATTCAGACGGTATTATTTCTTTTTAGAGCCAGACTTATTTCTTATTGCACATTGGCAGATGATCTGATTATTTCTGAGCACCATCTCTAGGTGGGAAAAGAGTGGATAAACTGAAGCTCATCATGTTTAAGTGACTTTCCTAAGATCTTATGATGAGTCAGGGAATAAGACAAGAATAGAAACCGAGACTCTAGTCTCCTAAACTGTTTTTCTGACCACTAGACCACACTTCCTCCCCAGACTATGAAACACTGGAAAATGGGAGTCAGGCAGAGAGTAAATATGGAGGCGAACCCACAGAAACACAATTTTCCTTGTACCCAAATCACGTCATTTAGCAAAGGAAAACAGAAAAACACCCTAGTCTCTTTGCTGTCATCAAAATTATAACCTAAACCCATAAGGGATATAGAATAGGAAATGAGTCTGCCCTGAATTGACATACTTTTTCCATTTAAAATGAACTCGAAAAAAGTGTCCATTTTTCAGTCCTGATATGTTTTTCCTTTATACAAAAGGAGAACCTAACCATTCCGTTTTATTTAGATTTAAGGGTATTGTGTTACTCTCACCCTTCACACAATAAAGACCAACTAATAATTATTTATTGTGCGTTTAAGGCTTTGGGGGAACAATAGGTTTATTAGACATAGTCTCTGTCGTTAAACTTAACATTTAGCTGGGCAGAGACTACATATACCCATGAAGAACTGAAGACAATTGGTGATGAATATCAGATGAGCAGGAGTGATTAAGAAACAGTGTCTGATGTACAAAGACTTGGGTTTGAGTCCCAACTGTACCACTAGCTAACTTTCAATCTTGGACAAATCAGATTCTATGCATCAACAGGAGGCAATAGCAATTGCTTACTTATCTTCCAACAGCCTTGGTGCAGAGACCAACGTGAGAAAATGCATGTAAAATGGGCTGTGAGCTGGAAGATAAAATGTGGGAGGAATTCAAATCCTGGGAGGTATCAGAATCAGGCCAGGGTTGCACAGGCAAGCCTTTCTCCCTTGTATCTAGAATCCCCCATGATCCAGCTTTCAAGAGTTATTCAGCACGCCCAAATGGAAACTAAAACAAGAAATTAAAAGCAGGCTCCCTTTGAAATTATTTTTGGTCGTGAGAACAGAAAATAACATGATATTTTCCATTTGGCAAATAGCTCCTTGCCTTATCCTTTGGAATAAGGGTGAGCGAGAGAGAGCTGAACACCTTGTGTGAAATCTGCTGATAAGGGTTTTGAAGGGAAGACTTTTCCATTGGTGCTCAGAAATAATCAGGCATGCAACTCAGGGAAGCCGGGTCCTCTGTTGACTGGGACACAGAACACCCAAAGCCCTGCCCACCTGTGGTTCCCAGGAAGCAACAGCAGGAGCATTTCATCACCCAGGTGATGTGGCAACCAACGGGAATCCTTGAATGACCCTTTCATGGAAACAAGCCTGAAACTGTGTTCAGGGTTTCCATCTGTGGGTGAAACTGGGTACTGTTGATATGGGAAACCTGAGGAAAAGGCAGGAATTTACTTTTAAAATTAGGCAGGGAAAATTTACCATAATTATTGTTCATTTAGAGTCTGTGAGGGACATTTTAATTCCAGGAGGTCATGTGATTTTTCTTAATCGAGGAAACAGCTAACTGGAACACTTTTGTCTAAGATGCTTTCATTCATTTCCGTATCAAGTCACTCTTTCACTGCAATAATTCATTACATTTTACATTTAGCAAAAAATGTAGATTCTTGCATTGACTGGGTGACCCTAATTGTGATTTCAAAAGGAAACTATTTAAAGTTGTCCTCTATCTAAAGTAAAGCAATTGGAATACAATCCCTTTCTTTTTCTCGGGGTAGTGCATGGCCTAATGTAAGTAACACTGTGGAGTATTTGTGCCGGACATAGAATAATAGGCCACATTTAGAAAACAATACTGTGGCGCCTGCCAGCCCTCAAGCATATTTTTGATTGTGAAATTTATATGAAAAGCATTGTGGGTGGTTGTAACGTATTAGCACCACCTAGTGGTGCTGGGCAAAGCTGCCTTTCTTCACTCCCACGAGCCTAATCAAACAAATTACCTCCAAAGCACAGCTGATTGAACTCTATTTATAGTCTTTTATCTAAATTTGTTGCCACTTTCCACTTTGAAAGTTAAAGGTACTGCGCAATTGGGGTAAAAAGATGGAGAAGCGTGCAAACCATTGTAATAAGCAATAATAATAATCGCTAATATTTCTTAGCACTAACATGATAGACTTTGTACTAACTGCTTTTTATCATCTGAGGTTGATATTATTCTTATTTTTCCTATTTTGAAGGTGAGGAAACTGAGGCACAGAGTGCTCAGATAACTGGCCTAGGTTACACGTCTGGTATTTAGAGGACAAAAACCTTCCTTGTCTTACTGACATTAAATCTTCAGGCCTTTTCATGTTGGTACCATCAGGAGCACCTCTGCCAGGATATTATGAGTAGGTGGGGCTAAGGATTTTTCCCAAACTGATAAAGGACCAGCAGCTAGGGAAGCAGTGGGGAGTACTGATTGAGAATGGAAACTCCAGGGTCAGACTAGAACTGGATGCAAGTCACAAGCCAGTCAGGTGTTCCCCCTGTATCCTTGGACAGATTATGGTATCTACTTAGAACCTCTTTTTCTTCTTCTGTAAAATGGAGACAATACTACCCTACTCATGGAGGAGTTGGCAGTGTTGGGTGAGATATGTGTGCTTAGATTCTGGCTCATAGGGGATATTGAAGGGCTATTACTAGATTACTATTTAAAACTTTTTTTTAAAGATTCTGTGGATTTCTATTTTAATTTCTTTGAATGCTGAAATCATACAATGATTGGAGTTCTCTACCTCTGCCCAAGCTATCAAAAGACTCATTTTGTAGATGGAAAATAGTGAGACAAGAAGCCTTTGTTTTAGGGTTCAACAACAAATCTGGAGTAGAACAGAAAGTAGTGTAACCCCGTTTCTAATTTGTCACCTATCGTGGAAGGAAGGAGTGGCTCGTTCACATTGCAGCATTGCTGCTGTTGGCAAGTTTGCTCACACGAGGCGTCCAGAGAAGGTTCACACAGTGGTCCATGGCTCTTCCTGCCTGGATAGCGCTGTGGGTGGTGGAGACTTGGGAACAGCCCTCTGCCCTTTCAAGGGCACACCCTCCAGCCCTGGCAGAAGGCACTTGGCTTTCTTTCTCGATTCTCAGGGCACAGTGGGGATCACCATAGGTGAGCAGAGAAATCTCCTGCCTCAGGGCTCTTTCTTCTCTATGACTTTGTCTCTGCTCATGCAGCACCGTCTGGGGTTGCTGCCGGAGGGATTGAGAGTATGGAATGAGTGAAGAATTTAAGTCTAGAGGATGGAAGACAGTGGACAGTGTATGGGAGGGAGTTGGACCCGATGTGGCTTATATAAAAGAAAATCAGACACTTCCCATTGCCCAGGATCAGCTCAGAGAACACGACTCTTTTCTCCTTTGCTTTGACACGGCCATGACCCCGTTCCTGCTCTCTCCACAGCTCTGATTTACTTGAACATAGAGAGAGTCTTGGTTCATATCATGATGTCATATCACCTCTAATACACTCTCTGCCCAGCAGCCGGAGATGCCTTTTATAAACACAAGACTGATGATTTCACTTCCTTGTCTACAGCCGTACAGTGGCTTCTATTGTTCTTACTAAAAAGTGTGAAATCTGTAGCTTAACTTACCAAGGCCATATGTGATCTAGCTCCTGCCAAATTCTGCATACTCATCCTCAGAATCATCTCCTGACCCTCTAGGTCTCCTCTTAACACTCCAGATGCTTTGTTTCCAGATGTGCTGAGCTCCTTCAGACTGCGGGCCTTTGTACATGCTGTTCCCGCCACTAGGACCATCTTCACTGGACTCACTCTTACTTATCCTTAGACTTGTGATCTCAAACTTTGCTGCACATTAGAATTGCTTAGGGAGTTTTAAAACTTCTGAGGCCCAGACTTCACCCCATACCAGTTTAATCAGAATCTCTGGAGGTAAGACCCACGATAAAGTATTTTTTCAAAGCTCCCCAGGTGATTACAGTCTGCGGCCAAGTTTGAGAAAAATTGCTTAGATTAAATATTTTCTCCACAAAGATGCCTAATTTCCTAATTTCCCAGAGTCTACTTTGGATTCCTTCATTACATGTACTTATAGCTCTCTGTACATTTCAGCATTGGTTGATCACCTCTCCCGCTAGACTGTGTCTGTTATATTCACCTCTCTACTCCAAGGGTGTAGCACAGAGCCTGACACTTTGGAGGGAAGAATGAAAGCCAGAATGTGGGTTTATTAGTTTTCCCACCACCTGTAGCTGGCACTCTCCAAAGGATGGGCTGTGCTGCAGCTTGATGTGGTTCAGATACCTGCGCCCACACAGTGAGTCAATGGAACAACTGCTAAGAAGAGGATGACTCTCTGCTGGGATACAGACACAATTCCATCATCTGGGGAGAGTGTTTCCCTGCCCTTGGGAATGCATCGATTGCTGGGCCTTGGCAAGAACCAGAATTACCAAGGATTACTTTTGATCACCAGGCAGCCCTCCCACAAAGCATTGGCCTATTAACTTATTTTTAATTAATTGTCTTCAGGAGTGAACATTTACCAAGAAAAATATTCTCAATACTCAACAGACAGAGGATATTTCCACTTGACTGTTACTCATTTTTTCTTTTTAATTGAGGTGTAGTTGATTTACAATATTATATTAGTTTCAGGTGTACAACATGGTGATACAAAATTTTCATAGATTATGCTCCATTTATAGTTGTTATAAAATATTGGCTATATTCCCCGTGCTGTATAATATATTCTTATTTAGCATATTTATTTTATAAATAGTAGTTTGTACCTCTTAATCCCCTACCCCTGTCTTGCCCCTTCTCCCTTCCATCTCCCCACTGGCGACCACTAGTTTGCTCTCTATATCTGTGAGCCTGTTTCTTTTTTTTTTATATTCACTAGTTTGTTTTATTTTTTAGATTCCACATATAAGTGATAACATACAGTATTTGTCTTTCTCTGTCTGACTTATTTCACTAAGCATGATGCCCTCCAGGTCAATTCATGTTGTTGCAGATGGCAAAATTTCATTCTTTTCTATTGCTGAGCAGTATTTCATTATGTGTGTGTGTGTGTGTGTGTGTGTGTACATAAATATATATATATATGTGTTGCTTAGGTTGCAACTTACTTGGCTATTGTAAATAATGCTGCTATGAACATCAGGGTGCAAACTGCTTTATTTACACTGTATTTCTCAGTAAATATTCACTGGTATGGACTATTAATTAAAAATAAGTTAATAGAGCAATAGATTTACATGAAAGCAGCCTAACACTATCAAGATAGCTTTAGAATGTACTTTATGGAGACCAGAAATAGGCTTGTTTATGGCCCCCAATATGCTATCTTGAGGGGTAGCATAAATACGATATCAGAAGGATAAAAAAATTAAAGGCATGCTGTTCATGTATCATGCACTGTATAATCAAAGCTCAATAACAGGACAATCCTGGCATCAGTCTCAATAGTTTGCCTTTTTTTTTTTTTCCACATTCACTTCTACAGATTTGTTGTATTATACCAAACATGGAAAAATATCTTATGCAAGGGAAATGTAAGTAGTTACAGCTAATGAACAGATATCTGAACTAGCATCTACCAATAGATTTTGCATCTAAGTCTTTCTGCAACTGAGAATGATTCATTTTAGTCTCTCTGTTTCTCCACCCTTAGAATGAGTGTAATAAAATTTGCCTATAATTAAAATCTCTGTTTTTTTTAAAAAACTCTTGGGAAGTTGGGGCCAATGTAAAAACAAAATACTCAAGGATATGACTTAGCCTTTCTATGACTAGAAATTTTATAGGCAGTTTACCAAGGATTTTGTTTTTCCAAGTGATTTGCACAATATGCAAAATGTATTTTAAGCTGAATGTCTTGGACTGAGAGCCGTGCACAGTAACCTGTCCCGAAAGGAATGATCACATCAGGACACACCCTTTGGGATTCAATGCTCCTATTTAAAGTCTGTCCAAACACCACAGCCCACGTGTATAATGGCTTTGGCAGGAGGGTGAGAACCAGCATCTGCGAGAGCCTTATTTAACTGAGCAGGAAATGGATGTTTTCCGAACCAAAGTTTTGAAAGTCGAGAAATAACCTATTTTGTGAACAGGATTTATGGTTTCATTCGTCCAAAAAGGAGAAGTAAAGCAAATGGACAAAATTTAATTCCGTAAGGAAATCACAGCTCTGGAGCCCATTTTCCAAAGGGAATTGAGGGTGTTTGTGGAACAAGTTGGCTTGAGAGTTAATCTCCTTGAAACACAGGGACTTTCCTGAGCGTGAAAAAATATTTTGATCTCTGTAGATCTTTGACATTTCAAGTATAGCATTCAGTGCAGACACTGCGTTTTCCAGGAGGTCTTTGCTTCCTCACCCTGTTCTCTGGGTTAGAAGCTCCTTTTATTTATTTATTTATTTATTTTTTATGCTGCGTGTCTCTCACTGGGTTTCCATATTGTTTTGGAATTGTCCTCTTCTCCATTAGATTGTGAGTTATTGATGGATGACCATGGTTGCCGCTTCATTCAACTTTGTTCCTGCTGTAACTAGCATGGTTTGAACAAGAATCAATCTTGGGGGATTGGGATTGACATATAGACACTATTGACACTATGTATAAAATAGATAACTAATTAGAACCTACTGTATAGCACAAGGAACTCTACTCAGTGCTCTGAGGTGACCTAAATGGGAAGGAAATCCAAAAAAAAGAGGGGATATATGTATATGTATAGCTGATTCACTTTGCTTACGGTAGAAACTAACACAGCACTGTAAAGCAACTATACTCCGATAAAAATTTTAAAAAAATATTTACTAAGAGATAAACCAAAATAAATAAATAAATAAATAAAAGAATCAACCTTGTTGAAGAGATGTTTGCTGTATCAATGGAGAAAGGAATTAGTACTATGGTTACTGTTATAGGCTTGCTACAGTGTAGGTGGTGATACCTGGAATCCAAGCAACTAAAGCTAGTCAAGGGCTACTCTTGTTTGCACATGACGAACGGTACCAGTATCTTGCATCATCCAAAGGCTGAGGGACCAGCATGTCAGGAAGCACTGTGGTTCCATTCAGCCAGTGTATTTTGGCAGTACTGGGTTCTTGGAGTTGCCTGCCACAGTGATGCAGGGAGCAGGGAGGAAGGCGGTGGGAAGCCAAAAGTAATCTCTCAACAGTAAAAGCCTGCCTTCTTCAAGGGCCTCTCTTTCCTTAACTCTAAGAGAAAGTACTACCTTAACACATCATTCCTTAAATTACCTTCGAAGAGGAGAGGGACATAGAAAATCACTTAACAAAGAGGGTCACGAATTATTCTGCTTCATGGTACTTGGTGACCACCTAGAGGGGTTGGATAGCGAGGGTGGGAGGGAGATGCAAGAGGGAGGGGTTATGGGGATATATGTATACATATAGCTAATGCACTTTGTTATACAGCAGAAACTAACACACCATTGGAAGGCAATTATACTCCAATAAAGATGTTAAAAAAAATTATTATTCTGTTTCAGTGTGATTCCAGGGGAAAAGCTGCTTTGGCTCAAGGCCCAGGTGGCCTTTGGTTTTCTGTGGAAGATGATTTTAGGAAGTCTCAGAATTATGGGTGGAATGTTTAGACCAACCAGGCATATCAACAGGTGGGTCAGGGGATTCTGGGTCAGAGCTAGGCACTTGACGTGATAATTAAAGGTGTTTGCTGAGGGGCAGAAGAAAGGGGCGGAATCCTGCACAACCATGGTGTGAACTTGAGAAAAGCTATCCAAGTTAAAATAAAAAAGCGACAAAGATGACTTGGTTTTTTGAGCAAAGGACGTGTGATGTGTAGTTTTTTTCCTCAAGGAAAGCTCAAATTAACTAAGAAATATGGCTGATTTATACTGCAGTGGTGCATAAAATTCTTCCAATTCTTTAAATACTAAGGTAAAATTTTGTGAGAGAAAAGTGCCTGTATTTGAAACTGTCCCCCACTCCCAATTATATGGAAATAGGTGACTTTACATACTTGTGGTAAGAATGCCCACTCTGGGGGCCTGAACCAAGATGGTGGAAAAGAAGGTCGTGCTCTCACTCCCAATTGTGAGAATACTAGAATCACAACTAGCTGCTGGACAATCATCGACAGGAAGACACTGGAACTCACCGAAAAAGATACCCCACATCCAAAGACAAAGGAGAAGCCACAGTGAGACAGTAGGAGGGGAGCAATCACAGCAAAATCAAATCCCATAACTGCTGGGAGGGTGACTCACAGACTGGAGAACACTTATACCACAGAAGTCCACCCACTGGAGTGAAGGTTCTGAGCCCCACAGCAGACTTCCCAACCTGGGGGTCTGGCCACAGGAGGAGGAAATCCTAGAGAATCAGACTTTGAAATCTAGTGGGAATTGATTGCAGGACTTCGACAGGACTGGGGGAAACAGAGACTCCACTCTTGGATGGCCCACATAAAGTAGTGTGTGCATCTGGACCCAGGGGAAGGAGCAGTGACCACAGGGGAGACTGAATCAGACCTACCTGCTAGTGTTGGAGGGTCTCCTGCAGAGGCGGGGGGTGGCTGTGGCTCACTGTGAGGAAAAGGACACTAGCAGCAGAAGTTCTGGGAAGTACACCTTGGCGTGAGCCCTCCCAGAGTCTGCCATTAGCCCCACCAAAGAGCCCAGGTAGGCTCCAGTGTTGGGTTGCCTCAGGCCAAACAACCAACAGGGAGGGAACTCAGGCCCACCCATCAGCAGTCAAGCAGATTAAAGTTTTACTGAGCTCTGCTCACCAGAGCAACAGTCAGCTCTACCCACCACCAGTCCCTCCCATCAGGAAACTTGCACAAACTTCTTAGATAGCCTCATCCACCAGAGGGTAGACAGCAGAAGCAAGAAGAACTACAGTCCTGCAGCCTGTGGAACAAAAACCACATAGACAAGATGAAAGATAGACAAGATGAAAAGGCAGAGGGCTATGTACCAGATGAAGGAACAAGATAAAACCCCAGAAAAACAACTAAATGAAGTGGAGATAGGCAACCTTCCAGGAAAAGAATTCAGAATAATGATAGTGAAGATGATCCAGAACCTCGGAAAAAGAATGGAGGCAAAGATCGGGAAGATACAAGAAATGTTTAACAAAGACCTAGAAGATTTAAAGAACAAACAAACAGAGATGAACAATACAATAACTGAAATGAAAAATACACTAGAAGGAATCAATAGCAGAATAACTGAGGCAGAAGATCGGATAAGTGACCTGGAAGACAGAATGGTGGAAATCACAGCTGCAGAACAGACTAAAGAAAAAAGAATGAAAAGAAATGAAGACAGCCTAAGAGACCTCTGGGACAACATTAAATGCAACAACATTCACATTATAGGGGTCCCAGAAGGAGAAGAGAGAGAGAAAGGACAGGAGAAAATATTTGAAGAGATTATAGTCGAAAACTTCCCTAACATGGGAAAGGAAATAGCCACCCAAGTCCAGGAAGGCCAGCGAGTCCTATACAGGAGAAACCCAAGGAGAAACCCTCCGAGACACATAGTAATCAAACTGGCCAAAATGAAAGACAAAGAAAAATTATTGAAATTAGCAAGGGAAAAATGACAAATAACATAGAAGGGAACTCCCATAGGGTTAAGAGCTGATTTCTCAGCAGAAACTCTACAAGCCAGAAGGGAGTGGCATGATATACTTAAAGTGATGAAAGGGAAGAACCTACAACCAAAATTACTCTACCCGGCAAGGATCTCATTCAGATTCAATGGAGAAATCAAAAGCTTTACAGACAAGCAAAAGCTTAAGAGAATTCAGCACCACCAAACCAGCTCTACAACAAATGCTAAAGGAACTTCTCTAAGTGGGAAACAGAAGAAAAGAAAAGGACCTACAAAAACAAACCGAAAACAATTAAGAAAATGGCCATAGGACCATACGTATCGATAATTACCTTAAACGTGAATGGGTTAAATGCTCCAACCAAAAGACACAGGCTTGCTGAATGGATACAAAAACAAGACCCATATATACGCTGTCTACAAGAGACCCACTTCAGACCTAGGGACACATACAGACTGAAAGTGAGGGGTTGGAAAAAGATATTCCATGCAAATGGAAATCAAAAGAAAGCTGGAGTAGCAATACTTACATCAGATAAAACAGACTTTAAGATAAAAAATGTTACAAGAGACAAGGAAGGACACTACATAATGATAAGGGATTAATCCAAGAAGAAGATATAACAATTATAAATATATATGCACCCAACATAGGAGCACCTCAATACCTAAGGCAACTGCTAACAGCTGTAAAAGAGGAAATTGACAGTAACACAATAATAGTGGGGGACTTTAACACCTCACTTACACCAATGGACAGATCATCCAAAATGAGAATAAATAAGGAAACAGAAGCTTTAAATGACACAATAGATCAGATAGATTTAATTGATATTTATACGACATTCCGTCCAAAAACAGCAGATTACACTTTCTTTTCAAGTGTGCAAGGAACATTCTCCAGGATAGATCACATCTTGGGCCACAAATCAAGCCTCAGTAAATTTAAGAAAATTGAAATCACATCAAGCATCTTTTCTGACCACAATGCTATGAGATTAGCATTCAATTACAGGGAAAAAAACACAAACACATGGAGGCTAAACAATACATTACTAAATAACCAAGATACCACTGAAGAAATCAAAGAGGAAATAAAAAAATACCTAGAGACAAATAACAATGAATACACGACAATCCAAAACCTATGGGATACAGCAAAAGCAGTCCTAAGAGGGAGTTTATAGCTATACAAGCCTACCTCAAGAAACAAGAAAAATCTCTAATAAATAATCTAACCTTACACCTAAAGGAACTAGAGAGAGAAGAACAAACAAAACCCAAAGTTAGCCGAGGGAAAGAAATCATAAAGATCAGAGCAGAAATAAATGAAACAGAAACAAAGAAAACAATAGCAAAGATCAATAAAACTAAAAGCTGGTTATTTGAGAAGATAAACAAAATTGATAAACCATTAGCCAGACTCATCAAGAAAAAAAGGGAGAGGGCTGAAATCAATAGAATTAGAGATGAAAAAGGAGACGTAACAACTGACACTGCAGAAACACAAAGGATCACGAGAGATTACTACAGGCAACTCTATGCCAATAAAATGGACAACCTGGAAGAAATGGACAAATTCTTAGAAGTGCACAACCTTCCAAAACTGAACCAGGAAGAAATCGAAAATATGAACAGACCAATCACAAGCACTGAAATTGAAACTGTGATGAAAAATCTTCCGACGAACAAAAGCCCAGGACCAGACGGCTTCACAGGCGAATTCTATCAAACACTTAGAGAAGAGCTAACGCCTATGCTTCTCAAACTCTTCCAAACTATAGCAGAGGGAGGAACACTCCCAAACTCATTCTACGAGGCCACCGTCATCCTGTTACCAAAACAGGAGTGAGGGTAAGGGAGGAGACTAGAATGTATTCAGTGACATTTATCTAATCAAGATTTATTAAACTCCCACTGCATGACAGGTACGGTGCCAGACTGTTGAGTACATGATGGTGGGGACAATAAAGCAGGTTCCTGCTCTTCCTAAACTCAAGTCAGGTGCAGATGGAAAACAACTAAACACATGTTTAAAGTGAAGTGAGATAAGCATGAGAATGGGGGAATGTCTTGCAGATTTTGCTATCTTGGTGTTTGCCAGTGCTTCCTACCGACCGAGTCAGAAGGTCCAGAAGACAGAAAAGATAATGAATCTGGTTTTGGACATGTTGCGTTCAAGGTGGAATATACAGAAAATAAGACATTATTTCCTAGTGCCATCGAAAAATAGGAATACGTTTTCTAAAAGTGTGTCTTCTTCATATATATATATGTATGTACACACATACATATATACACATGGATATTATATATACGTACACATATATACACATATATATTATATGGTAGCCACTATTCTAATCCTGGTTTAGTAAAAGAGTGAATTTTCCTAGTTTAGTATGAAGTGAACGAAGCAGAAAAAGTTACTGGCATGTGTGGAGCATATTTCCTACTAGAAAAAAATAGTTTATAAGAAAAGCAAGAAGATAGGCAAAAACAATATAATGTATGGAGGAGAAATATGGATTGTGGATGTCATTTTTACCAGAGTGATGAGGGAAAGTCTTTAAAAAAAGAAAAGGTGATTTTCATAAAGAGCTGAAGGAATGTCTGAACACACGAGAGGATGTGGGAAGTGAGATGACTAGAGGGTTTGGCCATTGCTAGGAACAGAGGCTGGAAAAAGTGACTGTAGAAAATAGTATGGAGTTTCCTCAAAAAATTAAACATTGAATCATATGATCCAGTGATTCCCCCTTCTGGGTACCTTCCCAAAAGAATTAAAATCAGAATCTCAAAGAGATATCTGTATTCCCATGTTCACTGCAGCATTGTTCACCATAGACAAGGCGTGGAAACAGCCTAAATGTCCAATGATGGATGAATGGATAAAGAAAATGTGGTGTATACATACAGGGAAATATTTCTCAGGCTTAAAAAAAGAGAAATCCTGCCATTTGAGACAACATGGATGCACCTGGAGGACATTATACTAGTGAAAGAAGCCCATCACAGAAGGGCAAATGCTGCCTGATTCCCCTTACAGGAGGTATGGAAAACAGTCAACTCAGAAACAGATAGTAAAAAGGTGATTGAGGTTGAGGGGCTGGTAGGCGAGGGAACGGGGAGTTTTGTTCAACAGATATAAAGTTTCAGTTGCACAAGGTAAGCAGGTTCTAGAGATCTGCTGTACAACATAGACTGTACAGCTAACAAAACTGTATCGTACACTTGGAAACTCGTTTAGAGGGTAGACCTCGTGTTAAGTGCTCTTGACACAGAAAATGGGGGGGGGGGCTGTGAAGGGGAGGGCAGGAGGGAGCTTTTGGAGGTGATGGTCTCATGGGTATATGCATACCTCCAAAGTCATCAAATTGAATATATTGAAAGGGAGTCTTCTTAAAGGGAAGACAAAAATATTAAGGAATTTTATACATCCCTAGTTTTTCCTTTGTGTATATATTTGAGGAACAACGTTGCCCTCTAGTGTTCAAGCTCGTTTCTTTTTATTTCATGCTGGGAGGGGTGGCGGACGTTCAAGCGTGACTGCAAAGACAAATCCATCTTGTTATTTCAGGTCTCTGTGGCATTTTTGGTTAAGGTTTTCAATGTGAACAAAGCTGAAAATGTCACTCGTGCTTTCTTTTGCTTACTAGAAATAGTCCATTAAAAAAGACCAGTTTGAAGAATGGTGTAAAGCTTGTGTAGTACGTAGCAGACCCTGATATGGAGTCTTAATGCATCTAAGATTCAATGACAGCCAAACAGTTTACATTGTTTTCAGGTGTTTGTAAAATGTTCAGGGTTTCCCTTAGCGTGACATGGTAGGTATACGATACATACACGTGTGTGCACGTATGTACACATACACATACACGTGGCAAAATTTTATACTCAGTATGTATAGTCTTGATTTTTGTTAAAACCATCTTTTCAAAACAAATATCTTGAAATAAAATAATTTTTAACCTTCCCCCCCCCCATCTTGCTCTGAGTATAATCAAATAAATTTTTATTTTGAACTCACAGGGATGCTGTCTTTTGGGAAATCAAAGTCAAGAGAATGATCAGGATAGTAATGTTATTTCCCATTTATAAATGGAGAAAAAAAGAGCATGTGAATTAAAAAATGACAATATGCAGGTAAGTTTGGTCTGCAGTGTGTAGCTCCCATCCCCTCTTAAAATTTTTCTCTAGAAGCTGTGAACATCCAGGGCCTCTCTAGCTTGTGAGAAACTGTAACACAAAATTGACACCACGGGCAGGCAGACACACCTGAGTGAGTCTAGACTTGCTAGTTTTCCCTGAGATGCAAACGACCTTTGAATAGCAATTTCTGTAAAATGGGAAAAGTAATCTAATTTATCTCTTAGAGACATAAAATTAAATGGGATAAAGTATGTGAAGGCATTTAGCACAGCGCCTAGGACAGTATACATTAGCATTAACAAAGGAGACCATGACATAAAAAACACATCACAGATTCTTTGCAATAGTGAGTTTTGCTATCAAATAAAAAAGGTACTCTGGAACCAAATAAGAATAGATTTTTGCCTTTGGAATTATTTTCAGTGATGGTGTATCAATATACAGTCTAAATCCCAAAGCAAACGTTATAAGCCAATCTGTAAAGCCCTCTCTCAAACTCTTGCAGGCAAAGCAGTCATAATTTTTGTTCTCTGGACTGAGCAACTTACTCTTTTCTGTTGTTTCCAAAATTGCCTTGACACTATTGCCAAAAATTGTGAATCATTTATAAAATTCAAAGAAAGAGTGAACCCTTTCATAAGAGTAGATCTCCTCTTCCCGTAAATGTTATCACTAGAAGGATGATTTAGAAACCCATTTTGCCTTTAATTTCCGGTTAATCAATTGTTTAAGATGATATTCCTTTCAGAATTGGCCTCCTGTCTTGTCTATTTTTATTATTCTTAATGGACTTTGGAACAAACTTTCCGTTAACTTAAATTTTTCTTTGAGAATGGCCTTCAGTCAATGTGGGACAGGATTCCAGGGTATCAGCGTGATATGATGTGATGGGCATATCCCGTACCAAGCCCCATTCCAGCATGTGAGGAATGAGATTGGAAATCACCCTTCCCAGCAACCACCAACCTCAGTACTCTGTACAGCTCAGGACTCTTTCAATTGAAAGTTACAGGAGCCCAACTCAAATTTGTTTAAGCAACAAAGAGAATTTATTGGTTTGAGAGACTTAAGTATCTAGAGTAGATATCCTCTTGGGGAGACCTCAGAAATACTATCAGGATTTTATCTGGGCTTGGCAGTTTGTTTTACGAGTGTTGTATGGAGGACACAGTCAGAATTTTGTCTTCATTAGGATGTTTCAAGATTCAGTCTCCGGGAGAGCCGTGAATCTACTATTCGGTCCCTTTCAGCTTTGTGCATGAACAGTTCATCTCCCAGAAATCCCTTGAACACTGATCACTGTCTATGGGGGACCTTTAGCTTTCGAATATTCTAGGCAAGGCTGGCTACATAATCGGCTGGGCTCAGCGCTAAATGAAAATGCAGAATCACCTTTACAAAAAGCAGGAAAAAGTGCCATTAAAATACTAAAATATAAAGCTCTTCATTTCTTCTGTGGTCTCTCTCCACTGTTCACAGTGTTTTTTATTTTCTGTTTAACGTCATGCTCCACTGGGCATGGGGATACTGGCCAGGGGAGGCTGGACATTCAAAGACACTGGCACCCCTAGTGCATTCTGTAAGGCAAGTGGGAAATGAAATACATTTATCAACCATTTTGACATGCTCTTTTTATTGGCATTCCATTTTGCTTTTTAACAGGGGTTTCGTGCATGTTTTCTAAACCATGTTGATGAGTCATTTGATTTGTATTTTCTAAGTCATACCGGTAAGTTTTTGAAAATGTCATGTCTTGTTTCCCTAGCTTCTCCTTTGACCTTATGTGACCTGGCCTGTTGAAAGGCATTTTTATTGTTGTTTAGTTCAACGTCTTCTTACTCATCATTCTTGAGTCAGGACTTTGAGAATGAAGGGCATGAGAGGGAAATTATTTCTGTGTTTTGTGCCAATATTGCCATCTCTTGACACCACTGAGTTCAAGACAAATGATGTGGTGACCCAGTAACTTTCCCATTTTTGAGCCCAGTGCCTTGTGTTTAATGTCTTACTATATCTAACTTTTGAGATTTCAAGTGTGAGTATTTGTGGCTCTGCTCTGAGTTCCCAACCTGTGAAGAGAGCAATAAATATAGTAAAAACTCAAAGCATCTTTTCTTCCACTCACTTGAAAGACAATGTGATAATTTGAGCATTTTTTCTTTATGGGTGGAATCATTCCCAGACCTATACAGTGGAGCTGAAAGGCTCAGGCAAGTTAGATCTCTATCTACTAAGCACCTGGTGTCAGAATGACTCAAATAGCCCATATTCTTACCCAGAAAGAATTCCACTCCCTCTTGAGCCTTTGTGTAGATTCCTACTATTCAGTTCACTGCTGATTGCATGCACACATTTATATCTCTGTAGGTTCCTCATGTACCAATAAATGCTCTCACAAAAGCCAGACCTATCTGATGGGCTATAAAGTAGGAGAGTTTTAACCCACTTTTGTCCTAAGCTCCCAAATAATCTTCCACTGAAGACCAATTTTCCTTAAATAGATTTTACAAGGCCTTCATGGAAAAATTACATTTATATTTCACCACTTTTCCCTCTTGTAATCACATATTTTAACTTAATGGTCATCTATTTATTTAACTTATTGGATAGCAGACAAGGTCATTTGTAGTTTTAGTTTTTATCTATTAAACCTTTTATATTTCTTTTAGATAAAGATTTACAAAGATGAACTTTTTTTATCTTTGTCAAAGAATAATCCTTGAAGTCTTGTTTCCAATGTATGCTCTTCATTTTGAAAATGTAGCCATTCAGAAAACACCTGTGATGGTTAATAATGGTGCTATCACAACACTGAGAGTGACAGATCGTATGAATCACATGAGGAGAACCCTGGGAGAAAAAAGTTTGGAGAACTGAGATATAGTTAGAATGACACCCTCAATAGAGACCTTTTAAAAGTTTCCTTTCTTGTAAAACAGAAAAATTAACAGTAATGTCAACTTCCCAACATTGGACCATGCTATAGAAAGGGCACAGAAAAGAAGGGTAAACATGAGCTTGATTTTTAAAAAGGCATATAGCACCAGAGTAATCTTCAGATGAGTTTAATGGAATGAGCTCAGTAGCTTTTTAGCAAAAGGTCTTGAAAAACATATCTAATACATGTATTGTTGCTTTATTTTCTAGATTACTAGGTACAAACCATTTTTGTGGGAAAAAGCCTGATGCATGTGAAGATGTACAGGAAGGTCCCTTTAGTGGAGTGAGGCTCTGACACTTCTGCCATACGCTATCCCTCAGCTTTTCCTTTCATATTCATTAGGCAGATTCCTTCGTTTCCCCAAGGAAAAGTGGGCTTCCTCAAGTTGGAAGCAGAAGCAAAACCTAAAAACAGAAGCAGAATGTAAAAGAACCCAGGGACCAAGTGCACCATGCCAGAGCTGCACGCATTCTTGGCAATGAAAAAAAAATATGCAGATTTTCTAGGTGGAAGTAATTTCCATGGAGCGGGCAGAGGTTCTTTGGCAGCTGTCCTCGCAAA
This sequence comes from Lipotes vexillifer, assembly GCF_000442215.2. Classification (NCBI taxonomy): domain Eukaryota; kingdom Metazoa; phylum Chordata; class Mammalia; order Artiodactyla; family Lipotidae; genus Lipotes; species Lipotes vexillifer. Next base: position 1,151,978 of record NW_006778358.1, on the reverse strand, counting down.
TGGATTTTAGTTTTACTTTTGGACTTTTAGGTCACAGATATTTTCAACAATAGATCCAGTTGGAATTGAATTAATAATCTCTTGATACGCAAAAAGGTCAGCCCTTGAAGTACAGGTGAACAATTAGCATTCCCTTGGGTCAGCTCTGGTCTCGCTAAAGAGGAGTTTCAGATGCCACCTAAGATGCCAAGCATGTGAGCACTTCCAGCCAGTGTTGTGAAAGCCAAGAAAATGATTCTCGACTCAGAGATGACTGCAGATAAGGTTGCCGTTTGAGGCATTTTGAAAGTAATAGTGTGAAAAAGGCCTTATCTACTATAATTTCTGGCATGTGGGGAAGAAAAATGTAAGCTGCTCTTCCAAGTGCCTTAAGGAATGGAATTTAGATTCAAATCCAAGAATATTAAGAGACTCCAGAAAAAGCAGATTTTCCCACACCTTTGCTTCGTTTTAGTTAAAAACAACTCTTGCAATGTTGAGGATGGGTTCCATTTTATTGCTGGCAATCACTCTACAGCAGAATTTCTTCTCTTTTTGAAATGACAGAAGGGTCGAAATAGAATATTTATCTACTTTTAAAAGACACTAGCTTCTGTGTCTCCTGTCTTCTGTGTTCTATTGTCTCTACTATGATGGTTTTATCCCCCAGGGGACATTTGGCCATGTCTGGAGACACTTTTGGTTGTGTCGGGGTAGGAGGTACTGCTGGCATCTAGTGGGTAGCGGCCAGGGAGGCTGCTAAATATCCTATGTTGCACAGGAGAGTCCCCACCACAAAGAATCCACCCCAAATGTCAGTAGTGCTGCCGTTGAGAAACGCTGGTCTCTTGGACACGTCTTCCTCCATCCCCTACATTCTCCTTCAGCAGCCAACTCTGTACCCATGTATGGAAGTGGACGATGCCAACTGTGTTTTGTCACTGCTAGGGGGCTTACTACTTATTATCAGTTTGCCTAAAATTAATGTTAGACAATAATATATGTTTTAACAGCTTATCCTTTCTTTTTGAATAGTCTTTAAAAAACATAATCAGAAATAATAAAACATAATTTCAAATTTTGTTTAAAATCCAAATGATCCTCACACACATATGTACCAAAGCCTAATTAAAATAAGATCTGAGATGCTATCCAGAATTCTAGAGAGCACTGGAGATAATTATGTTGTGTTGATCATTATTGCAAATAACGGCACGGAGAGTAATTTGGCAGCCAGTGGCATCCCTGGCTGTGTATGGTTGCCTTGTTTGTGGGTGAAGGGCAGGGCTGGATCATGGGGGTGGGATGAAGCATGGCCATAGTAGGACATTTTATTTCTGGTCTCGTGTTACTTAAAATATTCAGGTGACTGCTGCATTTTATTTCCCAATGTAAAGGTAACACTTTAAATTGCTTATCGTTGGAAAAAAATGATGCTCAAGGAAGGTGAACCCTGTTTGTGCCGGGGCTTAGAGTACCTGAGTATATTAACATGTACTCCTGAGGGTAAACTCATCTCAGTTTGAGAAGCACAATTATAAGGGGTGTGGCGAATGATACAAGAAAAGACAGAAGACTTGGATTCCAGTCCCAGCTTCCACATTTACTCGCTCTAGGACTGTGAGGAAGATTTCATCCATTCATTTTTCTATTCATTCAACAAATACTTGTTGCCTGTCTCTGAGGTATCAGGTACAATGAATCAGAGGTGAACAGGGTCTCCACTTTTTGTGGTGATCTCCCAGGGAGGACAAAGCAAGTAACAACAATGGAAACACCAATGATTGAGCATTTGCTGTGATTTGATTGTTATAAGGGCTTTATGTATATTATTAGTTCACTTAATTTTTACACCGACTTTTTACCATTGTTGGTACAATTTACCAGAGGTCACAAAGCTGGTAAAAGGCAGAGCTGAGATTCAAATCCAGGCTAGCAGACTCTTAAAACTCTATACATCACTACTTCTCAATAAATAATTAAGTGAGGAATTGCAGGAAAGGATGGTGATAGTTATAATATGAAAAACAGAGGGTGCTATGGGGCCATTACAATGAGGGAAGGCTTAGGAAAGGTCTTCTGGAAAAAGTGAAATCCGTTCTGAGACTCGAGGACAAAGAGAAGCGAGCTAAAGGGGTTAGGTGGAGAGAGGGTTCCAGTCTGGGGGGAAATGCGTGGCGAGGCCTCCAGGGTGGAATGCGGTGTGGTCTGAGGAACAGAAGGAAGTTTAGTATGCCTGGAGTCTGGAGGTGCTCTAAATTGAGGAGGGGAGGGATTCAGTGTGGGTGGGATGTATCACAAAGTGCATATGAAGCTTTTTACATGAAGGGTAAAGGGGAGTTAGGGGCGCCTTTATAAAGAAGAGTGACACATTCAGGTTTTATTCAAGGAACGTCATTTCTGTTGCAATGCGGAGAATAAAAGAGGGAGAATAAACATGAGATCAGTTAGTAGTGGTTGCTGTGTCCAGGTGGGATTTGATGGTGACCTGCACAGGGTAGTGCGAATAGAGAGAAATCAACGTCATGTGCAAGTGACTGTGATAAATGTGAAGAAAGGAAATCAATCGGGATAAGGAATCAGAGGATGAAGGCAGAAGGCTGAGCAGGTGACGTGTGAACAGAAATACGAATGACTGTGCGTCTGAGGAAGAGGACTGACTGACCTCCACAGAGCAAGTCATCTTGTCCACCTGATTATTGAGTCTCCTCTGCAGTGGATGCCCTTTGGTGGACATTGACCTGAGACAAAAATATCTCACAGTCCGAGAGGTTCACACACATACCTTTCCCCCAGATTTCCTTGCCACTCATCTTCCAAACTTGGAAGTTCCCAGAACTTGCAACTTCCAAGTCCCAGACCATCCAGCCGAACCATTTGTGACGCCCCGTGAATCAGTGTAGGGCCACGCCTCCGGCCATCTTTCACTCAGCCTAGTGGACATGTGCTGCTCAGTCGGCTGCCCACTGGAGGACTTTCGTTCACCTTGAACTTCTGTGTTGTCCCTGGGTGGGGCTGTAGCGCTGCAGCTTTCCACTTCCTGGTGGCGCCAGCACATCATCCTGAAGTTCTTCTTCCTTAGTCAGTTGGCCATAGGAACATCCCAGGAGGCCACTGGCATAGGTTGAGGGACAGGAGATAATTCCGAGAGTCACCTGCTCATCATCGGCAAGTAACTTATTTGTACCCTCTGGATTTCCTTGAGCTCTTCTGATGCTTATGCAGTGTGGAGCTGGCTAAGCAATCTGTGTAAGGCTGTTGTCCCTGCAGATTCACAGAGTGTGTAGTCAGGAAGGGCAGATCATAAGTAGACTGAAACCTGGTGAGCATGAGCTGGGCCCCCATGAGGACAAACCGAAACCTCTGACTTTGAAGACCCCTTATCGTGGAAGGAAAACACACACATACCTGGCCCAGAACTCAGGAAATCTAAAGGAAGATATAGTATAAGAGAGCATTTGCAGGTCTAGACGCTGCTTCATGTTAACGAGGTGGGTCAACAGATGAGCAACAACTGTATGTGCATGACACACAGCTGCTGCTTCTTTTCAGCCTTCTAAATGTCTCAAGAATCTCCCTTGGGACCCATCATAACCAGAAACATATGAGAAAGGGAATTCTGGGAAGTGTAGTTCAGCCTAGTCCAGTTGACACATTATAAAGCTATCATAATACCATTTATATTTGTTGATAGATCACTGCACACCCAATCTAATGGCTGGGTGGGTCAGACCACATTTGGTTCATGATGGGAAACTCAGGATCCATGGTCACGTGATGACCCAAGATTAGGTCTTCAGTCTTTTCCAAGGTGCACTATCAAGCCAGAAGCTGTTTCTCAAAAGAAGAGTTCAAATCTCTGATTTATCACATTAACACTTTGAATGAAATCTATCTCAATGTAGGCTTTCTATTTTTTTAATATTTATCCATGTTTGTTCATGTACTAAGACCAATACAACATCACCATATTGTATTAGCTGATAGAACTTTATAGCTTTTTTCAGCATTTGGTAGGTCAAGTTCCTATCATTGTTCTTTTTAATTCAACATTTTCTCTCTCATTTTATAATTAACTTGTCAAGTTCGATAAAAGGTCTGTTGGAATTTTCATTTACATCTCACTGAATTTTTCTAATTGGATTTAAAATTTTTTCTAACTGGACTTTTGAACTCTCACAAGTAGGCTTCATATTTTAGACTTTATTTCATGCCTTTTTTTCATCCTCCTGTACAGAATTTTGAAAGAATTTTTCAGATCTATCCTCCCACTTAGTAATTTATTCCTCAGGGGTGCCTATTTTGATATTGGTATATTTGAGACTTTTATTTTAATAATCGTGTTCTTTTATTTCCAAGATATCTAATTGGCTGTTTGTCAAAATAACTCATTTTAATTTCATAAATGAGATAGCCTCTCTTGTAACTCTGAGGTTATTAATTATACATCGATTAAAGTCCCCTCTTTTCTGTTCTATTGTGCATGTTTTTCTACTTGGGGCCTTTGTGCCTCTCTGTCAAAGTATTAGTTTTCCTTAAATATTTTCTGTTTCTTGCTCACATACTCATTTAAAAAATCTGAGATTCCCTGTTGACTCACGTGACTGTGTTTCTGTTTGCAGCAGCCTGCCTCGAGTGATTTTAAAGGAGATTGGAAATTCTCCCTGGTGGAGCATTTGATTACTCTGTCTTTTGGGCTTGGGGGCTTCCTTTTTCTCCTATTTGTCAGAAGTTACTGTTGGTGCCAACAGTACCACCTTGAGCATTCAAACTAACTGGCACAGCCTAGGAGAAACTGCTCTCTTCTGATTGAAGTGGAGGTGTAGAGTGAAGGGTCAGTGCAGGCAGGAAGGACCTGCCAGGGTGCTCTATACACTCCAGATGTGATCCCATAACCCTGAAGGCTCGCCAGCTCCCTGTAAGAGCCAGTCCACACTTAGAGCACACCCAGCTCTGCTTTGATTTTTCATGGCTTCCCTCTTGTGGGCTTAGTTTGGGGCTCCTGTTTACTCCATCAAACCAACCTCATTTGCCTTCTATCTTTTGGGAATCAGCCACATTTCTGGCGTACAGATAGATCTTTCTTTCTAATGGTGGTAAGCAATTATTCCCTTGTACACACACATGCACACACACTTTTTCCCAGTTTCCCATATTTATGGGGATTTGGGATGGAGAGGAGGTAGTCTATCTTGATCTTATTTGATCTGATGTTCTTCATGTGATCTAGGTTGGTGCCTTTTGTGATTCTATAATGCCTCAAATCCCCAGTTATCCCAGGCCTGTTCATGTCAGGTGAAATATTCACAGTCTTGCAGCTTGAAAGCACAAGAGATAAAGCTACTGGAACATAATGACTCATAGTAATGAGGTTTCATTTGAGGGTAATATGAACAACTGGGGACTCTGGTCTTTGCTGTCTGAATTTTGGAATGCTTTCACATTGGGAAACAGGAGGCAATGGCTATTTCCTTGGCTTTTGTTCACAGCCTCTCTAGCACACTGTCTGCTTGATGGATGTATTTTTTCATTGCTGGTGATAATTCTATAGGGGGTGATTCACTAGCAAATGGAGGCTAAACAGTGCATTTCCCTCCTTCTACACACTCAGGCTCATTCACTTTGCTATTGGTTCCCAATGTCCATTTCCTCTACTCAATAAATCACCTTTTGATGAGAAAAAAGTACAAAATATTATACACATGAGGATTTGGATCATGTTTAATTTAGCACCGATGAAAGTTTTTTCCTTAATCCAGTAGCTGTCTGGAGCCAGCGCCTGCGATTGCCAATGGTTCTGTGCATGCACCATGTGAAGCCCAGACAGGTAGCTCCCAGACCAGCCTGGGGCTCAAGGGATTCATGCTAAATTTCTGTTATGGTCTGAGACACTAAGCCTGGGGGTTAAACTGTAAATTAGGAATGACTCTAAGTAACAACTTTGCTAAATCCAATCCTACTCTTCTTTCTATGGAGATTTCTATTCTTTCACTTTTCTATTCTTCTATTACTTGGGTTCCACTTTACCCTCATACCTCAGATTAAGAGGCACAGGGGAACTGTGAGAGTACCCAGCTGCACCACCATCTCCATGGAGAAGAGATGGACGGACACTTCTCTGGGTATAAATTCGATCCTTGCATATCAGAAACCAAGCAGCAGACTATGGGCTCATCTCTGTCTTAGGTCTGACCTACATACACAATTAGAGAGCAGGTTGATCACAATGGTTAGATTGCTGTGTGTATGTGTGTGTGTGTGTGTGTGTGTGTGCGTGTGTGTGTTTACTCCCAGACTTAAGTTAAGGACGTGAGAGGTGAAGCTGTGAACTGAGACTGTATCCATACTTATGTTGACCAGTCTGTCATCTGTA
>NW_006778358.1:1128464-1145091 GCF_000442215.2 Lipotes vexillifer | reverse complement strand
GAAAGAGTGAAATAGTACTGTCAGCCTGAGGAATCTTGGCCGACCTTGTGGGGACCTCTAAGGAGAGCACCCCCATCAATGTTGTCCTCATGGGCCAAAATGGCGGCATCTTCATACCCCTGCTTTGCTCAGGTGCTGGGCAAGGGCTGACCCCAAAAGGGTAGGACCTGGGGTATGGAGGCTCTGAGCAGCTGAGTCAGAACCCGAAAGAGCTGACAGTGGAGGCTGTCTGCTGACTCCACTTCCTTGAAGGGCCATCTGGCCAGCACATCTCTGTGTCCACCTCAAGTAGAGTAGCTAAATGGAAGAACATTTACCTTGGAAAGAGAGAAACTATAGGTCCCCAAACTTCTTCTGGGGGCAGTGGAAGGGGGTCACAGGGGTGGGACAACTATGAGTTCTTGATATTTATTTCTTAGTCCTCTTTTCTGATAAGGTTACAAGGAAGAAAAAAGTTATACTAGGAAGCAAGTCACAGGAAAGAATTGCATTGTTTTAAGCCTCATTAAAAAAACAGATAAGAGGCAGCTCTGATCTTGGCCTAAGAGCAGAATTCAGAAGAGGGGTAAGAGACTGAATATACAAATGGACTATGGCCATATTATACATACATGTAAAAATAGAACTCTGACCCAACCAACCCAGGAAACCAACCCAGGAAACCAACCCATTATCGATGGGTACCCAGCCCAGGAAGCCAGCGTGCTATCTATGTCAGACTTGTAGCAAGTCAAACCACTATCTTTAGCACCAGTTCAGGAAGCCAAACAATAACTCCTGTAACAATCAACCCTAAATGGCCAGGACTTGATTAATAAGTGATAGCTTTCCTAATTTTGGCCCCTGCTTCCAACTTAGGACTAACCAGAGAAAGTCAAATGTGTACCCCTAAGCAGTCACACAGGGTGTCCTGCTTTTCCCTAGCCTTCCTCCAGCTTCTCCAGGACAACAGCCTCCAATCAGACACACCTGAAGTCTGCTTTCCACTATGAAGCTTTCCCACTCCTCTACCTCCCTTTGAGTCTCTGCCAATGTGCTAACAGAGTGCCGGGGGGTGAGGGGAGGTCTGAGAAGCAGTGGGACCAGCATCTACCTGTAGGAGTCAGGGCTAGGAGGGAGGGTCCTTGGGAATCATGTGGGAAGCACCTTTGAACCAGAGCAGAGGGCTTAGGGGCTGTCAGTCTAGCAATTATTGTATAGGAACTGAGTCCAAGAATCTACTCTTATTTTAATTCTACTGTTGACCCCCAAAAGTCTTCCATCTGGGAAAAAGTGGACATACCTAGCAACTAATTGAACACTGACTACATGCCAGGCTCAGTGTTAGGTACAGGGGACAAAATAATGAACGAAAGACATATCTCACAGGCTTTATTTTCTCCACATATAGCACTCAGCACTAGTAAGCATTTAATACTATTTTTATAATGTAAAAAATCAAATTGATAGGAATGTGCATTAGTGTGGCTTTGAGGAGAAGTTTCCTGACTGACAATCCTAAACCATATGAGTAGATGCCCGAGGGAAGGAATACTTTCAGAATCTAGTCCTAACTCTGTTGCGTGTGTGTGTGTGTATGTGTGTGTGTGTGTGTGTGTGTGTGTGTGTGTGTGTAAACACACACTTGGATGTTGCCTTGGGCTATTTAGCATCTCTAAACCTCAATGTCTTCATATAAAAATGTGATTAATAATAGGTCTCTTTTCCCTCAAAGATTTGAATAAAATGATAAAATAAATACAGATGTGCAAAAGAATTTGCAGGTACTGTTATTTCCCTCCCTCCCATCACCAACTGTAGAGCTTGGAAAGAGTATACACATAAATATTTCCAGGGTGGTCAATTCTCCTTAGATTTCAGTGGATGACATTCATCACCCTATGATGGAGTCCAGTTCAGGTCTATCCCTGCCATGAAGGTTTCTCACCTTCTTGGTCTCTTTCTTTGCTGAATTCTTATTACTCTTAGGTTTGATGCCCAGTGGTCAGGAGGGTGATATGACTGAGACAGGATGACTGGACTGGTGTGGTTGGCTGGCTGGGTTCTGCTTCCCCTCTAATTCCATGTGTCTCCCTCCACAGATTGGCCCTGAGTGGAGAAAGGCAGAGATTCCCAAGGAGGAGGGTTATTCTTGGGTCAAGGGTATAGAAGTTGATGCAACCAACCCCCAGCTTGAATCACAAAGCAATCTCTTGCCCGCAAGACTGCAAGGGCTTTGAGCTCTGAATCCCCTCTGCATTCTTCTAACTCATTTTGCCCAGAGTTGCCAGAGTAATACTTTGAAAATATAAAACTGTTCATATCACAGCCCTGCTCAAAATTGTTTAATGACTTCTTGCTGCTCTTGTCAGACAAAGACATGAGGACATTCCAAAATTCAATCTGATGTTATTTTAATATCAGTTAAAAATTGTGGTTCTAAAAAACAGGAAGAATAGGACAAGAATTGAGGACAGACTGAAGCAGTATATAGATTTGTTAAATGCAATCAAGTGGAGAAAGCCAGTTGGATGGGGATTATAGATTAAACTGACATGCAAATTCAATGACAATTCCTAGCTACAAAAAGGACTACTAAACAGGACTTGGCTTGGTAGTCAGAGTGGGAAGTAGAATTGCCCTGGATGTCTGCAGCTCTGGATATTCTAATGCCCAAGTTTTGGTCTGATTATGCCAAGAAATCCTAAATATTCCCTGGGGAAAACAAGCTCAGAATTATTTGTAGTGGCAGGATTTCCTTCTTTTTTATGGCTGAATACATTTGTGACAACACGGATGAAGCTGGAGGACATTGTGCTAAGTGAAATAAGCCAGAAGAGAAAGGTAAATACTGTATGATCTCACTCAGATGTGGAATCTGAAAAAAAAAATTCAAACTCATGGAATCAGAGAGTAGAATGGTGGTCACCAGGGGCTTGGGGATGGGGGAAATAGGAAGATGTACCCAAACTTCCAGTCATAAGATGAATGAGTTCTGGGGATCAAATGTTCAGACTGGTGACTATAGTTAACAACTGTGTAATATATTTGAACTTTGCTAAGAGAGTAGATCTCAAGCATTTTCACCACACATACAAAGAGCTAACTATATACGATGAGGGATATGTATACTAACTTGTTTGTGGTGATCATTCCACAACGTATACCAAATCATTACATACACTTTAAGTATATACAGTTTTATTTGCCAATAATATCTCAGTCAAGCTGGCAAAAAATTGTTTGAGGTGACATAGTTTTCCTTTAGTGGATAAGCCCCTTTAACTCCAGGAAGGCTTAGAATGAAGTATAGATATGAAGAAAATAAAAGTTCCCAGTAGGGCTTCCCTGGTGGTGCAGTGGTTGAGAGTCTGCCTGCTAATGCAGGGGACATGGGTTCGAGCCCTGGTCTGGGAAGATCCCACATGCCGCGGAGCAATCTGGGCCCGTGAGCCACAACTACTGAGCCTGTGCACCTGGAGCCTGTGCTCCGCAACGGGAGAGGCCGCAATAGTGAGAGGTCCGCGCACCGCGATGAAGAGTGGCCCCCGCTCGCCACAACTAGAGAAAGCCCTCGCACAGAAACAAAGACCCAACACAGCCGTAAATAAACAAATAAACAAATGTGGGTTTAAAAAAAAAAAAAGTTCATAGTAGTTAGTACATTTGTTAGACTAAGTACCTGTAATATTTAAGAATAGTTGACATATTAGAGGGTCAATAGTTTAACCTTGTGATTTCAGTTTAAAGATATAAAAATGAATAGTTATTTTAGATTTGTGATTAATTTGAAATCATACTAAGCTTATACATATTATAGGGACATTTAAGAGAGCTTAAGAATCATTATATTTCAATGTACCTATACTAATTACTTAATTGCTTAAGTACTTAGGAAAATTTGTCAGACAATTGTAAAATTAGAAAAAAATCAAATATTACATTTGCTTTTATCATTCTCCCTGAGTAGAATGTACTCATCGTGAGAGTGGGAGGTTTGTCTTGTTTACAGCTGACTTTGGCAGTTAGTAGGTGCTAAATAAAATTTTTCTCAATAAATGATTGAAGTGTATATTTATGCTTAAAGCAAATATGGGGTCACACTATCCCGTCTCTTCAGGAACTTCTCTTTCTTCGTCTAACAATGACTGAATAATTTTTTCCAAGTTAAATATATCTCTGTTCCTCATAATTACTAAAGACATAATATGCCATCATAAATGGCTACATTGTAGTTGGAAGAATGAAGAGCAGAAGATTTAAATTTTAATGTTTTGCCATTGAAAAAATAGAGAAATAGAGGAAAAAATCATATATTTAAAATAACTGATCCTCAAGGAAGAAGAAATACCTGAAAATCACTTATTTTAAGAATCGGAAAAAAAATGTTAGTAAATGCTTTAACAATAGAGGAATTCATTGTTATGTAACAGAGACAGTAATTGTAATGGAAAAAAACAGGTTAAGTTTAAGACACAAACAGGATAATATGAAAGCAGATATAGAAGAGATATGGAAATTTTAATGAAAAATTAAATTAAATCTATAATACCAGAGTTAAAATTCAAATTGACATAAAATAGGCACTACAGAAGATAAACTTCAGAAACCCTTAAGGAAAAAGATCAAGCTGAGAAAATAATGACATACAAAATTACAAATAGAGACATCCAACATAAAATCTGTAGATGTAAATCAGAATAACTGGAGCATAGCTTCCATATAAGAGAAAGAATACAGAATTGATTATTTTCCTTAAATGTTTTCACACTATTTCAGATTAAATAACCAAAGAGAAATACATACCCAGAGAAATCCTAGTTAAAATTTTGAACTGAGATGACAGAGAAGAAAATTACCCAAAATTCCAACAGAAAAGTAATACTCTTCTGCAGAATCTAAAGACCATGAACCATGGAGAGAATCTAAAGAGGTTATAGGGAAAATTGTGTGATCAAATGATTTTATGTATGGAGAATTTGTCTCTCATAGGAAAAGTATCAGAAATAAACTATCACGTATGCAAGCTTTCAAAATATAAATGAAGAACTCAAGAATGTGGATGTTGTATATTCTTTTTTTTTCAATTGAAGTATAATAGATGTATAATATTATGTTCGTTTCAGGTGTACTACACAGTGACTGAACATTTGCATACATTATGAAATGATCACCACGGTAAGTCTAGTAACCATCTGTCCCCATACAAAGTCATTACAGTATTACTGACTATATTCTTTAGGCTGTATGTCACATCCCTGTGGCTTATTTATTTTATAAGTGGAGGTTTGTACCTCTTAATCCCCTTCACCTATTTTGTATATTCTTGTGTTGAAAGTTGGAATGTTAAATCAAGAACCCTTTGTATTACTTGCTGTCCTTTTAATTCAGGAGTTCACTGTGAAACTTGATACTTGCTTTCCTCTTAGCTCTTCTTTGCCTTCTTTTTCTGCGTCAGGAAACGTGTTTTATGTACCTCTCTTTCAACGCAGTGTTCAGATTGACTTCTTGACATATTTGATAACTATGTAAAAAAAATTACTGTGCTTTTCAATTTCCAGCACTTGCTAAGAATACCCCAACTAATAATACAGCAGGACATAGTGTAAGGAGAATTGTTAAACAAAAAGCCTTCTTTTTGCTCTCACAAAAGCAGAATTGCAGAGAATTCCACAATGGCCATTTAGTTTCCAAGGAATTTAATCATTTTGAACATACTATAGTAAATGGACTGAGTCGTTTTCTTAAACTATTCAAATAGCAGATATTTTTAGTCCCTAAACTCTTGTTCAAATGATACTCAGTCCTGCATCTGTGTGTATTACTGAGTTACCTATCTTTAAATATCTCTCTATATATTCCTTGAGCTATAATCTCAACCATGTAAAAAAAGGCATAGAGGGCTTCCCTGGTGGCGCAGTGGTTGAGAGTCCGCCTGCCGATGCAGGGGACACGGGTTCATGCCCCGGTCTGGGAGGATCCCACATGCCGTGGAGCGGCTGGGCCCGTGAGCCATGGCCGCTGAGCCTGCGCGTCCGGAGCCTGTGCTCCTCAACGGGAGAGGCCGCAACAGTGAGAGGCCCGCGTACCGCAAAAAAAAAAAAAAAAGGCATAGAAAGCACTTTAAGGAAATTCACTGAACACGTTATCTTGGCAGAAGGAGGTATAAAAAATTAACAAAATTTTTTGTACACCATTCCAGCAATTTTCCCTCTCTCTTAAGTAATATATTTCTTGGTGCTCTCTTGATCATTCCCATCAACATCTAAGGATGCTGCTGGAGCTCCTCCTGCCTGAAAAGCCTTGTCCTGACCTTACTTCCTACCTAGCTGTCACCTCATTTCTCTGCTTCCTTTTGCAGCAAAACCTTGAGAGAGTTGTCTAGATACTCGCAGTCTCTGATTTCTCCAGTTCGGTCTTAAATCCACCCTAATCAGGTTTTGCTTCACTGAATTTTTCTTGTCGAGGTGTCCCACAACCTCCAGGTCGCCAAGTCCACCAATCAGCTCTCCTCATCCTACCTGACCAAATAGCAGCATTTGACACATTAGCCAACACTCCTTCACATACTTCCAGAACTGCCCTCCATCGTTTCCTCCTGCATCACTGTCCTTTTCTAGATTCTCCTTCTCCTCAGCCTTTGGCAGTAAAAGAGTCTTCAAGCTCAGTCCTACATCCTCTTTCTATCAATATTTACTCCCTTGGTGGTTGAATACAGTATACATGTTTTAAAAGATACTGTGTTCTTAAATTCCATATACATGTGTCAGCATACGGTATTTGTCTCTCTCTTTCTGACTTACTTCACTCCGTATGACAGACTCTAGGTCCATCCACCTCATTACAAATAGCTCAATTTCGTTCCTTTTTATGGCTGAGTAATATTCCATTGTATATATTTGCCACATCTTCTTTATCCATTCATCTGTTGATGGACACTTAGGTTGTTTCCATCTCTGGGCTATTGTAAATAGAGCTGCAATGAACATTTTTGTACATGATGCTTTTTGAATTATGGTTTTCTCAGGGTATATGCCCAGTAGTGGGATTGCTGGGTCGTATGGTAGTTCTATTTGTAGTTTTTTAAGGAACCTCCATACTGTTCTCCATAGTGGCTGTACCAATTCACATTCCCACCAGCAGGGCAAGAAGGGTAAGCTGTGACAAAGCGAGAGAGAGGCATGGACATATATACACTACGAAATGCAAGGTAGATAGATAGTGGGAAGCAGCCGCATAGCACAGGGAGATCAGCTCGGTGCTTTGTGACCACCTGGAGGGGTGGGATAGGGAGGGTGGGAGGGAGGGAGACGCAAGAGGGAAGAGATATGGGAACATATGTATATGTATAACTGATTCACTTTGTTATAAAGCAGAAACTAACACACCATTGTAAAGCAATTATACTCCAATAAAGGTGTAAAAATAAAAAAAGATACTGTGTTATTTGTAGCAGATTATCACAAACTGAAAACCATTATTCTCTCTCAGTTCTGGAGGCTAGAAGTCCAAAATCCAGCAGAACTGGAGATAATAGCTCTCTAGAGGAAAACACTTTTAGCTAATGATCAGGAAGAAATAAAATCCTCTTCTGAGGAAGCCTCCCACTGTTGGTAGGAATGTAAATTGATGCAGCCATTATGGAAAACAGTATGGAGGTTCCTTAAAAAACTATAAATAGAGCTACCATATGATCCAGCAATCCCACCCCTTGGCATATATCCAAAAAGGATAAAAACTCTAATTCAAAAAGATACATGCACCCCAATGTTCACAGGGGCACTATATGCAATAGCTGAGACATGGAAGCAACCTAAGTACCCATCAGCAGATGATTGGTTTAAGAAGATGTGGTGTGTGTATAGAATGGAATATTAGCCACAAAGAATGAATATTGCCATTTGCAGCAACACAGATGGACCTAGAGAATATCTCAGTGAAGTAAGTCAGACAGAGGAAAACAAATATTATATGTTATCACTCACATGTGGAATCTAAAAAATAATACAGATGAGTCCATATATAAAACGGAAACAGATTTACAGACATGGAAACAAACTTATGGTTACCAAAGGGGAAAGGGGGTTAGCGGAGGCAGAAATTAGGAGTTTGGGATTCATAGGTACAAACTACTATACATACAATAGGTAAACAACAGGATTTGCTATATAGCACAGAGAACTATATTCAATATCTTGTAATAACCTATAATGGAAAAGAATCTGAAGGAGAAAAAAATATATAACAGAATCACTTTGCTGTACACCTGACACTAACACAATGTTGTAAATCAATTGTACCTCAAAAAAAATCCCTCTTTCAGAGCAACTCTAAACTCTGACTCCAAGCGTCTTCCGAAAAGTACACATCATCAAAAGCAATTGGCTCCCATTTTTTTCCCCTTGCTTTGGCAAGAACAGAAGAAACCAGAGTGTGAGCTATGCAGTCAGGACGAGTTTATCTGCTGGGAGAGATTCTTAGACTCTGTTGCCCCCAGCACCTAATTCTCTCAGAGGTTTCCCACCAGATAATCCATTAGTATTTTCACTATGTTTACTGTTTAAAACTTTTTCATTTGCATTATTTTCTTTGAGTCTTATGACAGCTTTACCTTGCAGTTGGTAAGACTGAGGACTTCTATGGCATTTTCCAGATGGGAAATCTGAACTTCAGAGAGGTTAAGACCTGTCCAGTACAATGCTAACAGGTAGAGCAGGGCCTCAACTTCTGACACAAGCCGTCTGATCTGCCCTCTCGTACGATGCTTATTTATTTTATGTTGAACCTGAACTCCGTGAGTACTATTTCTGTGTTTGAATTGAGTTTATAGTAAATGTTTGCAAAAGGTTGGGGGAATTTTCTTCTTTCTTCACCCGTCAATATTTAAAGTTGGCAATGCATCGATGACACATTTTACTCTTTATTTTCTGCTTAAATCAAAATAAGAGTTCATGAAGTGGGTCTACAATAAGCATGTGGTAAATAAACAGTTGTAAAATGCAGATGTATTGAGTTGAGAACAATGGGGAATTTGTCTGACTATATTTTATGAATTCTGTTAAAATTTTCAGCGTGGATCACAGAAGTGATTTGCAATTTCTTACACATCGATATAGAATAAGTCATTGAAGCAGGTTATTTCCTTGGATTTGCAAAAGGGTAATATTTCACTCCCTCGAGGGCTCAGAAACTAGGGGACTTCATGATTAAATTTTCTAGTGGTGAACGGCATAGACTTTGGAGTAAAACAACTGAACTCGAAGCTCGGCTGTACCCTGAACAAACTATGACTTTTAAACACATTACTTAATCCTCAGTTTCTCCATCTGTAAGATGAGGATAATACCAGTACTTATAGGATTTTGTTAGTATATACAAAGAGAGTTTTTGGTGCAGTTAAATGGTATTGTGGCCATGGGCCTAGGATGGTGAATTCTGTCCTGGTTGGGATCCTTCCTTGCACACATGTTCCCAAGAGGTTTGTAAACACCTAGAACAGTAGCAGACTGGTGATTTTTTAATGTTTGGACAGATTTTGTTTTTTTTTCATTAAGGTAATTAGTCCAAATAACTTAGCCTGCAATTAGCTGAACTGTGTCTTAGTTGTGGTAGTTGCTTTGTTGTTGTTTTTAATTATACTACCTTTTTCTGAAGATGGAGAGTAACCAGTGAGGCCGTGGAGTACAGGCAGAGCATCTTTCTTTGGACTCTCTTAAAAACTCTGAGGGTGTTTTCTGACACACATTGCTTTGTAATTCAATAACAGCGCAGCCTTTTTTTTTTTTTTTTTTTTTTGGGCTGCGTTGGGTCTTCGTTGCTGTTCGAGGGCTTTCTCTAGTTGTGGCAAGCAGGGGCTACTCTTCGTTGCAGTGTGCAGGCTTCTCATTGTGGTACCTTCTCTTGTTGTGGAGCACGGGCTCTAGGTGTGTGAGCTTCAGTAGTTGCAACACGTGGGCTCAGTAGTTGTGGCACGCGGGCTTAGTTGCTCTGTGACATGTGGGATCTTCCTGGACCAGGGATCGAACCCGTGTCCTCTGCATTGGCAGGCGCATTCTTAACCACTGTGCCACCAGGGAAGTTCCCAGCCTGCAGCTTTGTTTCCTTAGCTTTGAGATGAATTCCTTGGCCAGAGACAACGTTGTGTGGAATACCACATGATGGACAAAGCCTCAGTAAGCCCACAGAGGATGATACCAAGACATAAGAGATAAGAAAGGCCAATCCAAGTGGTTCTCCCCTCCATGGCCTTCCATTATTTGACCTGCCACAAGGACTTGACACTTTGAGGTATAGTGCCTTATTCCAGGACTGAGTAGGTCAGTGGTGCTGGAAAATCAGGAGCTTAATAGTCATTGTAGCCAGGTTGGCATTAGAGAGGAGCCTTTGTTATTATCAAGGCCATGCAAAGTCCACTCTGCCATCATAGTCGCTTTGTTCATAAGTCCGTTGAGGAAGGAAAATGACCAACATTTATGGAGTTGTTCACCCTGACAAATGATGACAGGTCTCTTTGCAGTAGACTAATGGGGTAAACGGTTATCACAGCCTTGCTCAAAGATTTCTTAAACCTTCCTGTTTAAGAGGTTCCAGTTAGTAATATGACTCACTGTGAAAAATATCAACTCTTCAGTTTTGGAAACTGTGAAGAATATCTCTCTTTGGTTTTAGTCCAGCTTCTGTCCTTCAGGCCTGGGGTTCTGGTGATACAAATTATGGCAGGTTTCACTATGGGTTCCTGTGGTTCATCCTTCCCTGCATCCCTCATTCGTCATGGTGGAGTGTATTTCCTTCCCTCTTGGCTTTCATCCTGCCCACATGATTTTCTCTGGCCAATGGTATATGGGTGGAAATGAAAGTGTGCCAGTCTGAGCCTAGGCTTCAAGAGGCCTCATGCCCTTCCACTTTCCCTCCTGCACATCCGCCATGTTTTGGGGAGAGCATGTTCTGGCTAGTCTGCTGGTGTGGAGAGCGTGAGAGACACGGGGAGCAGAGCCATTCTAGCTGTAGGATCCTGACACAGAGCCACCCAACTGAGCCCAGCTTCTGTCAGTAGACTCCCAACTGGCAGGGTGATGGATGAGTGATACTACATGATTGTTTTAAGTTGCTGACTTTTGCAGAAATAGCAAACTAATACAAAAATTAAGCAGACTCTTAGTGGGCTGCCTGTATTTCATTCTCACAAACCTCATGTGCTTGGGTGGGATTCCTTTAGACATCATAGGGATTCCCGTCTCACCTGACTGCCCTCACAAAGGAGTATATGTATGTATGTATGTGTTTCCTTTTGACCGAAGTCTTATTTTCAACTCTCTTTTGCTTTTAATCATTGCTGCTTGGGATTAGTCAGCTCTGACACCATCTCCATTGCTATCAATAATCTCATTTTGATTACTTTCTGTTGTTGTCACGTCCAAGTCGTGTCCAGAGGGGGTGCCCGTGACCCACAGTCGCTTAACAACTGGGAAGATGAATGGGTGGCAGTGTTGGGTGGCATCCTGTCTTCCACAGGCTTTGCTTTCTGTCTTCCACATGGCATCAGTGTCAGCCACCATCAACCAGGGTTTGATTCAGCCCCCAGTTGCTAAATAGGTAAGCTCACCCCACTGCAACGAATTTGGCTTGGTTTAAAATTGTACTTGGTTCTTCTTGGATGAGCTCCTGTAAATTGCTTAGCAACACGTTCTCTCTCTAGTCTTCAACAATCTTCCCTATGCAATGCCTGTGATTTCTTTTGAGTATAATTCTTCTCTGTTCAATTTTTAAAAATGGCTAAGCCTCATGTTGTGTTCCTATCCTCTTGAGCATGTAGGAGCCACGAAAAGGCAGACTGATCCACTTGCTGATTCGTTGGAAATGTCTGGGCAACCCCATGGTCTGGGGTTCTCCCATTCTGAGACTATAGGTTTTGCGAGTTTCGTGTTAAGTGAAACCCTGGCCATATGCGAATCCAAAAGGCCGTCATCTTCAGTAGCGCTTGATGATTGTCATTAGTCTTTGGCCCTCGTTTGCTTCCCAACTGAGCAGAAACCTTTTCCTGCAGCAGAGTTCCACAGTGGCCAGCTCTGGGTCCTCATATGCCTCTGCTGGGCAACCTGGGACCAGCTTTCTTATTTGCAAACAGTCTGATGCTGTGGGAAGCTGTGTTCTAGCTCTTTTGGCTTGTGTTTCTTATTCCTTTTGAGTTGCCCCTTAACACAAGGGATTGGAGGCAACAGCCGTGAATTGCCTTGTGTAGTAAGGCATGGACTGTCTGCTTTGCAAGCTGCAGGGAGAACCTCACAGCCCTCTCCCTTTTCAGGTGCTAATGTTCATTCTACATCTTTTTTGAAAAGTTGTTTAGAGTCTGCATCTTATCAGTTTCTTCTGGGTCTCAAGGAACTGAAAATGACATACATAAGCTACTTTCAGAAAAGGCTGTTTACTTTAAGAATATAAGCAGCATCAAGCTGGAATAGGAAATTCATTGGGAACTGTAATCCTCTTGGGCCCCTGCCGGTCTTCTTAATCTCTCTTGTGGTCCACACGATCTCTTTTTCTTGCGGCATCTCTATTTTACGCTGTGAGTTTGCTATGTTTTCCATCTGCTACCAGCTAAACAATCTTCTTCATCTCTAATGAAAGTACAGCTGACTTGGTTAATTACCGTTGTAATGGTTGCCTTCCACGACGCCTTGGTCTCTGGCCTGCCTTGTGTCAGATGCTCATACCTGCTCCAAGCAGTGTCTCCCAAGCAGGGGCCAATGTAACCTGGAATAGGAAAGGAGGAGTGGGGAAGCTTGGTGGGCATCACAGGGACATGACCAGGACCTCTATGTCCCAACATGTTCCCAGGGCCACTTATATTCCCCAAATGAAGGATACGAATGAAGAATACTTTTCACATGTGTGCATGGCCTGAACAGTTTCCTCTGAGCATGTCTATTGGGGCAGTTGGATCCATCCTTCACTGGCCTAGTGGTCAGTAGGGCACCCTGACCACTTTTCCTGGGCACTTCAAGGCCATCACTTCTGATATTGCCCTGCTTTTTCTGACTTGATGGGACCATTGATTCTAGCACACTTAATCCTCTTAGCTAGTGATCTGACAACACTTATCAATCTGAGACTTTTTCTTATCTACCTTTATTGCCCGAGGCTGGGAGTCAAATCTGTCATCAGGGTGGATTCTATGAGTAATCAAAGTAGACAGTTCATTCATTCACTTTCACTCAGTGCATATTTAAAGAACACTTTGAAAGGCATTGAGGGTTTACAGCAGTGAATGGAAGCCACTGTAATCTATGAGAGAATAAAAATGCTAAGTAAGTAAAAGGGCGATGAGTGTTGTAAAGGGAAAATACTGGGTACTCTTATGAGAGGGGGAAGCATTTGAATGCTGGTGCTCATTCATTCACTCATTTGTGCATTTATGAAAACCTATTCACTGGACACCTACTCTGTGCTGGGCACTTATCTGGCTACTGGCCTATAGCAATGAACAAGAAAAAATCTTTATCTCAGTGGATTTATATTAAAACATGAAAAACAATAACATTTTAAGGTTTGGATAAGTCCCACTAGGAAAGCAAGGTGAAGGGCAGGAAAGTGATGGAAGGGAGGTGCTCCTTTTCACATGTGCTTACAGCAGGCTTCTCTGAAGAGGGGACAATCGACCTGAGCCCTGGTTGAAGTGAGGAAGGAAACTCTGTGAATATCTGGGGGGAAGTATTCCAGACAGAGGGACCAGCAAGTACAAAATCCCAAGTCAGGAGTCTGCTCAGCACATTCAAAGAACAGCAAGGAGTCAGGTGCAGACAGGGGGAGGATCAGAGGCAAGGTGTGCACCTGGAGACATCGTCTGGGACCAGGTCCTGCAAGGCTTCCGAAGCCTGGAAAGGATACAATTCTAGTGAGGTGGCTTTGAGCTAGGAAGTGGGGAGTGACGTGATCCGAGGTCTGTTTAAAAAGATAATCACAGCTACCCTGTGGACAACAGATTATATTCTTGAGCCAACTTATGGCTGTTTGCTTGAAGAAACTCTATGAATGTTCTGGTTGGCTTGCAAATACTAATTATGATCTGTGAAGTGCAGAGCAGGCTTAGTTCCACTTTTCTCTTAACGAGAAATTTTCTGAATTGCTATGCCGAGGTGAAGGCAGATTTATTAGTGTGAAATAACGAAACCATGATAATTCCATTAGGAGGAACTGATAGTATTTTTATAATGTCTGGGACTTTCTAAACATAAAAGAACAATATGCTATTACCCTCCTTTTTATAATATCTCATACTCTGTTTGGCTCCCATCTGTGAACAATTTATTGGTTCCCTTGCTTATGAGGGTATCAAAGCAAGTTAAGTTCAGTCCTCATTATTCGTCATAGCCATATTGCATCCAGCAGGTCGTGAAAAAATGAGACAATGGACCCGGAGAAAGGAAAATTTCTACTTCCTCTGCCCAAAGAGCTCATGCTCTAGTGCAATGTGAAAAGTGGCTGGGGTTAAGGGTCAAGGGTCTAGAGTGGGTCTTGACCATGAACTAGGTGAAGAATTAGCAAAATGAAAAGAGCATGTTGTTCACTGAGCAAATATCCTGTCAAAACAAAAGTGCCTTGTGAAAAGCAGCTATGTTTTTTGAAAGGGCTGCCAAATGATGTTTTGGGCAGAAGCCTAAACTTCTTTTTAATAATTCACTAAGGGGAGAGTCTTACAGCCCTCAGCAGAGTGGGAATTTAATGAAATCACAAGCAGCAAAGCCATGAACAACTAAGACCTATGATTCTATAATTGTTGTTGATTTAACAGCTCCTTAGGTTGGGTACTTTCTTTGGGTTTGGTAGTATCCTGGAGGCATGGCTAAGTTCTAATGACGTTTTCTAGCATGGGCTAGCCTGCGTTTTGGTAGAGTTCTTGAAGGGACAATGGCAAACATGGGAAGGATGATTGGATCAGATGACTTCTGAGGTTGATTTCAACCCTGAGATTCAATGATTATAGGATAGAATCTTTGAAGTCCAGAGGTCTTGAGCTCTGCTTTCTATAATCTAACCTCCTGTGGTTCAAAATTGATCTGTAGAACAACTTTTGAGTTTCTGCATGAGTTTGAGAAAAGCAATTTTCCTTCTGAGAAAAGAATGCTTCAGCCCTTGAACGTCCATTTAAACCTTTTTTTTTAATGATAGAAAAATATGTGTGTGAAAAAATTGCAAGACAGACCCTGTCCAAAAGAACTGCAGCGACAAATGTTCTATATGTCTGCTGTCGCATTCAGTTGCCACTAGACTCCTAGGAATATCGAGCATTTGAAATGTGGCTTGTGCAACTGAGAAACTGAATTTTAATTTTATATAATTTAATTCATTTAAATGTACATAGGCACATGTAGTTGGTGGCCAACCTATTGGCCAGTAGAATTCCAAGATAACCTGACGAATTATTCAATACTAAATAACACGGAAGATTGAATATTCAAACATTTCTATTTTACCCTAAGTCAAGTAAGCATGGTTATTTACCCGCATTTTATCTCCAGTCCTGGTATATATGTGTGCATGTACATATACATTACTCTCTCTCTGTCTCTCTCATCTCTCTTTCTCTGTCTCAATTCTATCTATCTATCTATCTATCTATCTATCTATCTATCTATGTATCTATCAATCAATCATCTATCTATGTATCTATCTCTCTGTCTCTCTATCTATCTAATGTCTTCAATAGCACACTTTTCAGCATGTGGAGAGAAATATGAGGGACTGGAGAATAGAAAGAATATGATGAAGTTTCTTTGCATGCATTCCAAAGTTAAAATTATCATTTTTTAAAAGGAGAATAGAAAAACAAACAAACAAACAAAATGGGCATAGAGAAGTGTAAGCAACCTATCTGCTTAGTTTTTAACACTTCATTAGGACAAGTCAGTTTCAATGGTGTCTGGAAATTCATTTGGGGGATTAAAATCATATACTTCCTGGAAGCAATTCAAGATTTCAAAAGAATAATTTCTAGGTCATTTGATCTTTGTAACACTTTGTGCTTTACAACATATAGACAAAGGTCAGGAAAAAAAGGGTTAGGACCACTGAGTTACTTTTCATAACTTTGATGCTTTTTTGTAATGACTTTGAAGAATGAGAACTTTTAAAGAGAGGGTAGTAGGAAAGGGTGGAGTGGAGTTTGATAAGAGCTTGTACGAGAGTATTAGCTTAGCGGGCATAGAGTAGAAATAAGATGATTAGAAATTTTAATAACCTATAATGGAAAAGAATCTAAAAAAGGTTATATGTAAATGTATAACTGAAGCAGTTTGTTGTACACCTGAAACTAACACAACATTGTAAATCAACTATACATCAATAAAAATGATAAAAACTAAATTTTAATAAATAAGTTCTTCCTTTATCTCCGCTGAACATGCAGTTATGCAAGGAATATTAATCTTAAAGCCCAATCATTGCAGATCCAGTATTTTTCGTCTCCAGTTGATTCTCCTCTTAGGTTGATAAAATTCATCTACTTTGAACTCGAAATGGCTTCTCATTGTTTGCAGAATCAGGACACATTCTATAAATATCTGTCTCTCTCAATTTTTCACTGACGTATCTCTAATGGGAAGGACCAGAACTTGAACCCTGGGAAATCTGGGGAGTGGCTTGAAGCCACTGC
>NW_006778358.1:1125241-1128454 GCF_000442215.2 Lipotes vexillifer | reverse complement strand
ACTCTTTCGAAGTTTCATGTTTAATCTTAAAAATTCATGTGTGTTTGTCACATCCAAACAGTTCTGTATTTCTCTGGTTATAAAAATAATATTTTAAAATACTCTCAGGAAAAAAAAATATGGACAAAAAGGTGAACTTCCTGAAACCCTATTTCACTGGGTGGTTGGTTTACGAGTAAAATATTATTGTGTTGAATTTATCAGTTGTAAAAACTTGAAGAGCAATGAACTAATACCTTAGATTTGAATTTCCTCTTGGTGTCACAATATTTCAATAACTCAGACGAAAAGAAATATGTAAATATATCTAGTATTATTTTCCCTTCATTCTTATAGGAATTTTGTCTGTAATCTCTGGAGAGAGAGGTCCAAAAGTTGCCAGAAGGGTGAAGAGTGACAATTTCAGGCTGAAATTGGTGGACAGTTTGATGAGTCCCTCTTCAAGAGGAATGAGAGTTGAATAACATGCACACTGGAAGCATTTCTGATTCACGGGTCGTATCTCTTCTGTTACCTCAAGAAAACACTCCTCAGAAGAGATTTTTTTCAGAAGAAATTCGATGCTTTGATTTTTTTTTTTTTTTTTACCACTGATCATTTTAATCAGATGAAAATGAACCAAGTTTTTTTTTTAAATTTATTTATTTATTTTTGGCTGTGTTGTGTCTTCGTTTCTGTGCAGGGGCTTTCTCTAGTTGCGGCGAGCCGGGGCCACTCTTCATCGCGGTGCATGGGCCTCTCACTGTCGCGGGCTCTCTTGTTGCAGAGCACAAGTTCCTGACACGCAGGCTCAGGAGTTGTGGCTCATGGGCCCAGTTGCTCTGCAGCATGTGGGATCCTCCCAGACCAGGGCTCGAACCCGTGTCCGCTGAATTGGCAGGCAGATTCTCAACCACTGCGCCACCAGGGAAGCCCCAGAACCAACAGTTTTAACTCTTATTCCCATGATCTACTTTCTTATCTCTCACATTTAATTTTTTTTACATTTAAAAAATTTATATTAAATTTTATAACATTTATTGGGACAATACATGCACATGGTTCAAATATCCATGCCACATACAATCACTGGCTGGGAGCAGCCCATGGGAAAAGTGACTTGATGTGAATGTGTGGGTGAATTTCAGAGTGCTAGAGCTGTACTGTCAGTCAAATGCTCTTCCTCTGCTCGACAGAAACACTGCTATTTGTTTGCCCTGCCCTGAGGACTTGCCCCTTTGAAGTGTAGTCTCATACTTCAGGCCTGGGTAGATCACTGTTGCTGGAATATCAGGAACTTGCTGCGGTCATAGTCACGTTGGCCTTAAAGAGGAGATACTCACTATCAAGACCATGCAAAGTCCACTGGGCCATCATAGCTTTTTTGTTCATGAGTCTCTTGGACAGGAAGAGGCTAAACGAGGAAGGAAGGTGACTGATATTCACAGGGCATTCATCCTGATCTCTTAGTGGTGCGCTAAGAGGAAGGTGTTCCTTAAAGGTCTCTCAAAGATTTCTCAAACTTCTTAATATAATGGCTCCCAGTTGGTGAAATGAATCACATCTGGAAACTGTAAAGAGTAGCTGATACTGATAGTATCAAGTATTTCAAATATCTGGAATATCCCCTTTCCCTGGATACTATCTTCTGGAGCTCTCCATCCTTTGGCTCCCTTCTAGGCTGGATGTAGGAAGGGAAGAGAGGGGGTGTTTGTCCTGTGTAATTACGTCAGTGAACCTCCTTGATTTCAGGCCCTCTTTTTACTCCTGTCCTCCATCATTCTTCCCCCTCCAAGACTGGAGTCTTAAATCACCTCCTTTATCTCTTTCCTACAACCTGCTTTATATGATTTCTTGGCTTTGACTTCCTCAGCCACTACGAATCAGTTGACATTTCTTAATCCATTTTCTGTCTTGCAGAGTAAGTTTTCAAAATATCTTCCCGTTTCATCGAAGATGTCTCTACACACTCATTTTTTAGTCTTGTTTGTTTTACCCAATTGCCTGTTTTTACCACCCCATTGAACACAATGAGAAAATCAAGAGGCAAGCACTTTATTCTTAGTGAATGATGAAGTGAACGCTGATGCATTTGCTGTTCTTAATGGCCTGGGGTCTGACACCAGCCACCCCAGCAGTTTTGTTTTGTCTGCATTGATTTGGCTCCACATTTACTTTTCTCTTCAATTTTTCCAGTTGACCCAATATCCACTAAAACATTCACATCTTTTTTTTCTTTTTCCTCACTGGCTATTTTCCATCAAGTATTTGCAAACTGACATGTTTTCACAGAAGACCGCCATTAAAATGACAAAGTATTGAACATTTATTCTTTCAGGCAGCTGTACAGAGAGAACCTCCGTTTCTCAATGAGCTTCTCAATATATCTTATGAGCATATTAAATTATGCCTTATGGAGATTTACTTTGATAAGGACACGGCTTACAGTTGTTCTTTCTTTTTGACCTAAAAGAGATCTATATCAAAGGGCTTTATCAAATCTCTGCTATTATTGAGTTTCACCTTGATTATTATTATTGTTAATTTTTATTGAAGTATAATTGATTTACAAATTGTGTTATTTTAGGTGTACAGCATAGTGCTTCTTTTCTCTTTTCAGATTATATTCCATTATAGGTTATTACAAGATATTAGGTATAATTCCTTGTGTTATACAGTAATTCCTGTTGCTTATCTATTTTCTGTATAGTAGTTTGTATCCCATACTCCTAATTTGCTCCTCTTCCCCTCCTTGTCCCCTTTGGTAACCATAACTTTGTTCTCTATGTCTATGAGTCTGTTTGTTTTGTACATAGATTCATTTGTATTATTTTTTAGATTCCACATATGATAACATATAGTATTTGTCTTTCTCTGTCTGACTTATTTCATTAAGCATAATATTCTCTAAGTCCATCCATGTTGCTGCAAATGGCAAGATTTCATACTTTTTTATGGATAAGTGATATTTCATTATATATATAATGGAATATCATATATATGATTATATATGTGTGTATATATGCATATATAAATATATATTCATATATATATATATATATATATATACCACATCTTTTGAAGCCAATTGTCAGTTGATGGGCATTTGGGTTGCTTCCCTGTCTCGGCTGTTGTAAATAGTGCTGCTATGACAACATATAACTTGGGGTACATATAATTTTTCCAGTTACAGTTTTTATTTTTTATGGGTATATACCCAGGATGGATTGCCGG
>NW_006778358.1:1024579-1124709 GCF_000442215.2 Lipotes vexillifer | reverse complement strand
ATATAGTGAAAAATTTTTTTTTTTTTTTTTTTTTTTTTTTGCTGTACGAGGGCCTCTCACTGTTGTGGCCTCTCCCTTTGCGGAGCACGGGCTCCGGACGCGCAGGCTCCGCGGCCATGGCTCACGGGCCCAGCCGCTCCGTGGCACGTGGGATCTTCCCTGACCGGGGCACGAACCTGTGTCCCCTGCATCGGCAAGCGGACTCTCAACCAGTGTGCCACCAGGGAAGCCCTAATTTTTAGATTTTTTAAAGAAGCTCCATGCTGTTCTCCATAGTGGCTGCACCAACTTACATTCCCACCAACAGCATATGAGGATTCCCTTTTCTCCACATCCTCTCCAGTATTTATTATTTGTAGACTTTTTGATGATAGCCATTCCGACTGTGAGTTTCACCTTTTAATGCATTGCTGACAGCAGCTGAAAGGTAGTGTAAAACAATATTTTTTGTTTGTTTAACTGTGCTTTTCATTTGTGATTACACTCTAATGACTTTTCATATAGATTGAAGTATTGCAGCAAAAGTGATCTTTCATGTATTTATTGTTAACATGTTTCTTATATAAGACATTAAAATTAAGTTCATTTGTTATTTATTTACCTATTGAAGGACATCTTGATTGCTTCCCATTTTTGGTAGTTATGAATAAGGCTGCTCTAGACATTTTATTTAAGTTCCTGTATGGACATAAGTTTTCAACTCATTTGGATAAATACCAAAGAGCGTGATTGCTACATTGCACAGCGAACCTATGTTTAGTTTTGTAAGAAATTTCCAAAACTATACCTGCCTGTACCATTTTGCATTCCCACCTGTAATAAGTGAGAGTTCCTATTGCTCCATATCTTTGCCAGCTTTGGGTGTTCTTCAGAGAGAAGGGAAATGATAAAGGTTAGAAACTTGGACATAAATAAGAGACAAGCATTAGAGAGGGAATAGGTGAAGGTAAAATATAATCTTTCCTTTTCCTCATTCTTAGTTGATCTAATGGATAACTATTTGTTCAGGATAATAATAGCAACAATATATTGGTTGATGATCTTGTGAATCAATGAAATGAATGACAGCCGTTACAAGGGACAAGGGGGAGGATTTGGGAATACTCTGTTATAAGGCATCTGCACTGTCCATGAAGTGGTACAATGTTACTTGAATGTAAACGTAGATTAGCTGTAAATGTTCACTGCAAACTCAAGGGAGACAGCTAAACTTTTTTTTAAAAAGAAGTATGTTGATATACTAAAAGAAGAGAGAAAATGGAAGTCCCATCTTTCTTACCAAAAAATCGCTTAGCACGTTATCAAATTAAGTGACTATTTGTAGAGCAGATATATATATTTGTAGTTGGTTTTATTTTTAAAACTTATTCTTAGCTTGTGAGGTGGCCACTTTATACATATCTATATCTATCTATATATAATATATGAGGAAATTGATACTTAGACACTGAGAGAGGCCAACCCACATCTTTTTTATGGCTGTATAATATTTTGTAGTATGCAATATCTTTATGTACCCAACTATTTTATATATCTTATTTTATATCCAATTATTTTATTATTGATGAATATTCAGCTTATTTCCAGTTTTTTCTGTGTAATAAAAACATAAATTTGTTTTAAAATTTATGATTCTAAAATCAACAATGGGCTTTCTAAGTACTGAGCTATTTAGATATGTTAGAAAAACAAGTATCTGGCTTGCTAAATAAAATTGGAAAACTTTCTTCGTTTCTCTGAACATCTATTGTTGTTGGTTTTTCCACTAAAAACTGTGCATAATAATGTCAAAAATCATAGTTTTTTGGTGAGAATTGAATGAGATAATAAATGTCAATACACTTTGTGTAATACCAAGGTACTATGCAAATTTATTAATTCATAGCATGACTCTCCTTATGAGATGAATTGTGTCTTTCCAAAATTCATATGTTGAAATCCTATCCCTCAGTACCTCAGAATTCGATTGTATTTGGAGATAGGGCCTTTAAAAAGATGATGAAGGCAAAAAGAGTTTATACAGGTGGGTCCTAATAGAATATGACTGATGTCTTAGTCTGTTCAGGCTGCTTTAACAAAATATAACAGACGGGAGGACTTAAAAATAGCAGGAATTTATTTTTCACAGTTCTGGAGGTTGGAAAGTCCGAGGGCAAGACACTGGCGGTTTCGAGGTCTGGTGAGAGCCCTCTTCCTGATTCATAGATGGCCTTTTCGCTGTGTTCTCATGTGATGAAAAGGACTACGGATCTCTCTGGATCCTCTTTCAAAGGCACTAATCCCATTCATGAGAGCTCCACCTTCATGACCTAATCACCCAAAGGCTCCACCTTCAAATGTCATCACACTTGGGGTTAGGATTCAACATATGAATTTTGAAGAACATATTCAGACCATAGCAAATGAAGTCTTAATAAAAAGAGGAGATTAGGACACAATCACAGGAGGAAGACCGTGTGATGTCACTGGAGGAAGATGGTTATTTACAACACAAGGGGAGAGGCTTAAGAAGAAACTGACCCTGCAGATACTTGATCTCGAACCTGAAGCCTTAAGAACTATGAGAAAATAAATTTCTGTTGCTTAAGCCACCCAGTCTGTGGTACTTGTTATGGCATTCAGAGCAAACTAATACAGCCTCTTAATTAGTTTGCCGCAGAAAACAGCTGGCTAAAGACAAAAGGCTTTTGAGCAAAATGACTATTATAGAAATATTCTGGGTAAAGCCTTTCCCCTCCTTACGAGCACATTCTAGAAAGGAGTCCTCTTTACAAATACAAAGCAGCCAAGAAAACAAATATCCAGAATTTGGATATTTGAATATCCCTTCTTCACTCACTCAGACTCTCAAGATTTTCTAAATAGGTCTTACAAATTATTGTGTCACCAAGCACATTTTAATCCTCTTTTTGAGTATATTTTTATTGTTGGTTTGCACAGGTATTTTCTGATACTATTTGTCTCACTACCAGGATAGTTTTTTACACACGTGCAAGCTTAAACACAGAGTGAAGTAAGATGCTGAGCAGCGGTTACTCTTGTGACATTTTTAGCAAGAGGCCAGACCATGGGAAATCAGAATCCTGAGGGTCCTGCTCCTGGGAGCCCTCCCACTGCATCCCTCCTGGGAATGAGTAATGTTATTTCCAGCTGACCAGTTAAGATCAACCCCTCTGCGTCTGCTCTGATGGACCATTTCACCCAGGCAACCACTCTTGGGGATCCTCAGCCTGGAGGTAATCTTTTCCATTGCCCCTTTCTTCAACAGCCTGTGCTTCTTGAGAGACCTAAGATTTCAAATATTCTCACACCAGAGTTAACAGGTGTTGATACCTGAAAAAGGGGGCAGGCTCTGGGGTTGGGAAACTGATGCTGGGAAGAGCTTCCCTTAGAAAGAAGGCAGTGGAAGTTTTTGAGGCTTTTTAAAAATGGCAAGCACATGAAAAAGTGCTTGGCATTAGCCATGAGGGAAATGCAGTTATAAGATGAATAAGGTCTTAGGATCTAATTATAACATGGTGACTATAGTTGATAAGACTATTGTATGATTGAAATTTTCAGCTTCAGTTTTTTTTTTGTTTTCAGCTTCAATTTTGAATGTTGCTTCCATACCTATGGATTTTGCAACTAGTTGGCATTTTAACCCATAACCTTATTTATTATATTCTCCAAGCCAATATTTGATTTCTGTGACTTCCTTTCATCCCCTTCTTGAAGATGTTATCTACTGCATGCTTTCTATGAACTCCAGTGACTTTCTGAAATAGGTCTTGATCAGTTTGACATTTAAATATCCAGACAGAGCCTCATGTCTGCATGAATACTGTTTGATTCTGGCTTTGTTGAAATTCAATATTCTTTAATTACAAGGATTATCTCCAAGGTATATAAAGCAGCCTCTGTTCTAGAAAGTCTGAAACACGCTAAAATATGAAAAATGGAGAAATGGTCACTGAGGCTTTGTTGACTGAATGATTAACTGAGAAATGGGAATCAACTAATGTGAAACAATTTCCAGAGAGAAACTCAATCAGCTGATGTAAAATAAGAAAATCAGTCTCCTTTGTAAGAGACTCCCCACACCTCGCCTTTGAAATACGGCAATGAAATGCTGAGGACACACAGAGGTGAAAACTGATTTTCCCTGAAGTGCACATTGGACATTCAAAGCCAAAATTCTTTCAACAAGATTAATAAGTGCTATTCACGATGTTCGTTCCCTGGGCAGATCAACAGTGTGAAGAGCATGGGTAGAGGCTACAAAATCCTCTGCCGTCTTCAGATGTATTTGAGGTTCAGCCCACCATCAGAGGAACTCTGATCATCTTTTGGTGGAGGGGGGCACAATCTTGAGGGCCAAGTTACAAAACACAAGTCATTTTTAGCCAAACCTGGTGGTTAATTAAATGGCTAACTTGTAAGCTAAAGATCTTTACTTGAGACTATGGAACTTTCCTAGCTTCTAACTTGCAACCCTCAGGAATATAAAAGGTGAGAAATCCTCCCTAAGGCTACAAACATAGGGTGAGTCAAGATGGACCCAGGCCAGATGGAGGGGTCAAAAATTAGAGACACAGGGAAAGAACATAACAGCGTATGCTTCTTTCCATTCTGATTAGTGATTAATAATTAAAAGTCAATTCATACTTTTATTTATTTAAAATAACAATTGGAATTAATTTCTAATTCCAGTAATAATGTATTTGAAAAATAAGGGCATTGGGACTAAGAAGACCTGGGTTTGGACCTGCCTGCTTTCAACTTCTGTGACTGTAGGCTATTCTTTTCTCCTCTCTAAGATTCAGTTTCTCTATCCATATAAGGATAGGGTTTAAAAATTCTAAGATGCCTTTGACTTCATGATTTTATGATTTATGAATCTTGGGTTTCAGAGCTGGCTCACTCCCTGATGGTTTATCTGAGAAAAATAATATTTTTGACTCGCCAATGAGAGACTAATATTTCCTGTGGGTGAAAAATTAATTTTTAGCTGTCACTGATGCCAAACCAAAGAAAATATCCTGACTCCAATAAGAAATTTAAAGAGTCTGTCCAAAGATAGATGGCTAGGAACTAGCAGTGTGTGAGTTCCCATAATTAATTAAAACTCCACATAGTAATCCTTCTTAATTTATGAAAAAATTCTGTGGTTCCTTTTCTTTTCCAAACTAAATATTCTCCAAGAAATGAAAATATGCCTAAAGAACATACTTAGCTGTGAGCAGCTATATTGTATTTTCTTACGAATAGTGTCTAACTCTTTAAATGATGAAACTAATATTACAAAGTGCTAATCCACCATTTGTAATTTTTATTTAATCTCTAAGAAGAAAATGAACCATCAGACACTTGGAATATAGATCTGAAAATTGGGTGCTATGAAATTTGGATGAACTAAACAGATTTTCCCAAGACCATTTTCATAACCAAAAGTGACCACTTAGTCATAGTTGTTTTGATCAATGATCAAATATGTGTACTATACTGTCATACAGAGGGAAGTAAGTCAGAAAGAGAAAAACAAATATCGTATACTAACTAATGCATATATGTGGAATCTAAAAAAATGGTATAGATGATCTTATTTGCAAAGGATAAATAGAGACATAGACGTAGAGAACAAACATATGAATACCAAGGGGGAAGGGGGGTGGGATGAATTGGGAGATGGGGATTGACATATATACACTATTGATACTATGTGTAAAATCGCTAACTAATGAGAACCTACTGTATAGCACAGGGAACTCTACTCAATACTCTGCAGTGACCTAAATGGGAAGGAAATCCAAAAAAAGAGGAGATATATGTATACATATAGCTGATTCACTTTGCTGTACAGTAGAAACTAACACAACATTGTAAAGCAACTATACTCCAATAAAAAAAAAAAGCAACAATAGGAATGAAGTGAAAAATTGTTGAAAAGATAAATGGTATTTTTCCCCAGTGGGAAAAAATATATAGATGTCATAAGATTTTCCACACACACAAAAAGTATGTTATACTATGAGAGTGGATGTTTGAGGATTTACCAGTGAGGATGCTTTTGGATGTAAACATTGACAACAACAAAAACCTTGAACTGACTTAAACAATGAGGCAAGAAGGAGGGCCGGATTTGGGATGGACGTGACACAGACCTCTGTCTTTGCTTCCTGATAGTCTCTCGTCTCCCTGACATGTTGGTCCATCCTCAGGTTGGATGCTGGCTCCAGAGTCAGGCTGTCATAATTTCTACTCTGTCTCTGTCTCTCTTTGACAGATCACGGTGCTGGAACACAGTGAACACACCATGAATAATAAAAATTGTGATAAGTGCTCGCATTTATCGAGCTCTCATTACATTATCTAAGTGTTTTGCATGTATTGATTCATTTACTCTTGACCACAATCCTGTCAGGCATCGTGGTACTTAAAACAAATGTCCTCACATTCTTTGAGATGCCGCCTTCAAGAGGTGAGATCTAATTTCCCTCCTCTTGAATGTGGGCTGGACTGAGTGACTTGTTCTAATGAGTAGGATAAAGGTAAAGGACAACGTGTGACTCTGAAGACTAGGTCATAAAAGGGCTGTGGCCTCCATCTCAGTTGCTTTCTCTCTCTGTCTGTCTTGGTCTCTCTCTCTCTCTCTCTCTCTCTCTCTCTCTCTCACGTCTTGGGGACACACAGACAGGCCTGTGAAGAGGCTCATGTGCTGAGGAGCTGAAATCCTAAGCCCATAACCATGAGGCCTGCCCACAACTACATGAGTGATCCTGGAGGCAGGTTCCCCAGTGGAGGCCCCAGATAACTGCAGCCCATCAGCAGCTTGACTGCAACCTCAAAAGGGACCCTGAGCCAAACCACCAGCTAAGCCACTCCAGGATTCCTGATTCTCAGAACCTGTGTGAGATAGTAAATATTTGTTGTTTTCAGCTACTAAATTCTGGGTAATTTGTTACATAGCAATAGGCAAGTACTACAATTATCCTATTACAGATGAACAAATTGAAGCACAGGAAGGTAATGTAACTTGTCCCAAGTCACACAGCCAGGAAGCTGCAGAAGCAAGATGCAGATCCACACAGTCTGACTTCTGAGTTCACATCCTTAGCCTCTGTTTTACCTATCTGTGCTCTGTCTTGTTTATTTTGAAATCCTTGATCTTTCCTTTTAAATTGCCCCAACTTTCAATGTTAGTGGATAATTTCAAGGGAGCTGAGATGAGTGATTAAAAGAGAGTGTAAAGCCTTCTTAAAAATTATTTTATTTGTAGTTAAAAATAATGTTATGTCTTAAAAACCAACTAGCATTTATATGTCTTGGAA
Organism: Lipotes vexillifer; assembly: GCF_000442215.2. NCBI lineage: Eukaryota > Metazoa > Chordata > Mammalia > Artiodactyla > Lipotidae > Lipotes > Lipotes vexillifer. Next base: position 1,117,399 of record NW_006778358.1, on the reverse strand, counting down.
CCTTATATCACAGAATACAGATGTCAAAGGCAGCTCATAGCTTTTAGAAAGGGGTAAGGAATTTGCTGAATTTCCACATAAAGGGAGAGTTTTGAATTTAAATTCTATGTAAAATCAGATTTTACTCATTAAAAGTATGGTGATGAGATAGTCACACATTAGAAGTATTTAATTTTATAAATTCTGGTAAGCATAATTCTAGTTATGTCAGGTGTTGGGTGGTTTCTTTAGACATCAAGACAAGACTTGATGAAGTTACTTTGTTCTGAATTCATGTGACCATCGATCTGAAAGTCAAGAAAGCCTAGGGTTTAATTTTTGTATTGCTGCTGAGTTATCCTGATGAAGTTCCCACATTGTATTTCTCCTTATCATTTGCAAATCTGTGTCCTACTTCTCAGATGGAGAGAGAAAGAGGCCTGGCTCCGGGTTCCTCCCAAGTTCCTCAGTTCTCCTTACTTTATTGCTTCTGACCCCTCAGTTGGGTGAGGGCTGTGTGGACTGGCTGTGAGCTTCGGGAACCACAAATGACTACTCCTGTTTTACATGGAGAGTTCCCTCTGCTTTCTAAAGAACCAGAGCTAGAGAGGGGAAGTTGCCTGCCCTAAGTCACTTGGAGAATGAATGATAGGACCTCTTTCTAGTGTGGTACATAGAATTTGCTTCCAACTCTTAACTTGAAGGTAGGATGATTATTTACTCAGCCTTGGGAGGCAACCTGTACAACATCCATCTTGTATTCCTTGTGCCCTGATTACTTGGGTCTCTCTTACCTCTCTAATAGATTAGAAACTCTTAGAGGCAGAAAAATGGGAATAGTGCCTCACCTTGAGCATAGCTCAATATATACTAATGCTATTGATCAGTGGAAGTTAGAGTGGAAGGATGGATGGATGAATTTTCCTACAAAAGTTACATTGTTAGATGTGCATTGAAATAAGAAAACAAAATCTTATGTATATCTTGAACTTACAAAACAGGTAAATTTAAAACAGGTATTTTGCTTTAAATAAAAATTGCATTAAGAATAAATTTCACTTCAAAAATTCATTTTACAGTAAACTTTTTAGTACTTAATCTATTGATGAGTTTTACAGTAAACAATAACATTGGTTTACTCAAAAAACTTATAGCAGACTACTTTCTAGCTTGATAGTGGTGCCATTTTAACAAATCTCTCATATTTTGTCTATTTCCACATGCATAAATCAGTTTCCTTTTGACTGGGAGTGGAAAGTTAATTGATGATTGATTTATATTCTGCCTTTTCCCAGAAGGATTGTTTACTGCTAAATCATAGTGCAAAACATAAGTCTACATGTCTCATAAACACGAGGTGTTTGTTTGGCATTTGTTCCCCAGCGCCACAGACCAAGTTACAATGCATCAGATTAAAGATGCACAAATGAATGGCTTCAGAGTAGGAAGAAGCAAAAAGGAAAGTTTTCTATAGACAAAGAAATAAGATGGAGTTGGGATGGGGTGAGAAATATTGATGCCCAGTGATCACATAGAGAGTGGAGAGTTAGACTTTGGCTAGTCCATCTAGGTGCTGGCCACTGAGTGGGGAAACATGGCTATGAAACTCAGATGTTGATAGTAATGTTTGCAAGTAATTTTATATTATAAAAGTGTCTTTCTCATTAAGATTTAATTGACATCAAAATTTACTATTTACTAAATGTCTAGGACACTGTGTGACATATGTTAGGCACCCAATAAGCCATTAGCAGGTTTATTCATGGGTAAAAATATATAAATGAATTTCTATCTATCTATCTATCTATCTATCTATCTATCTATCTATCTATCTATCCACCTACCTACCTATCTATTCATAGGTTAAAATAAGAAAATCATATTAGAAAATAGTTCTGCATCCTCAATGGAATATGAATAATTTTTGATGCTATGAAACGAACCAAAATATAATCTGAAATAAATAAACCAAAATATTGAGTTCAAAAGGGTAACTGTTGGACAAATTACTGAAACTTTCTGTGCTTCAGAACGCTCATCTGAAAAATGGAGCTGATAATAACACTACTCACTTTATAGGGCTGTTGTGATGAGTGAATATGGTAAAGCACATGATACAATTCCTAGTGCACAGTAAGTGCTCAAGCAGTACCAGTTATTATACACACAGACGTGCCCTTTACTTTATCATAATGTTTACCGTACCTTTTCTAACTGCTTGTTTAGTTACGTCTTTCTTTCTTGACCATAAACCTCATAAGAGCAGAGGTCACATCTTTTCTCATTGTAGTAATTCTAGCATCTGGTACTGAGCTTGGCATGTGTGAGGGTAGTCAGTAAATATTTGCTGAATATGTGAATGAATAATTTTGGACAAAATCTCTCAATTATTTTTAACATGGTATGTATCAAATAAAACACACATGAGGACTACATTTGGCCTATGGACATCCAATTTGTGATTTCTGCAAAGAGTACAGCCATGATAATTTAGCATAGACATTTTTCAGACATGTGTTATCAATCTTCTATATAACTCTAGAAGACTCAGCAAACATCCACAGTTTGTCTAATTTTGAACAATTAAGATGCTGTTGAAACCGTGATATTTCATTAGCTCAGATGATTTCAAATGTTTCTCTCTCAAAGTGAAAGAATGACAAAGTTTTTATTCTGTCTCCCTTTAAATTAAAAACAATTCTCCCTGTTTTACAAAATGGCATGTGTCTTGATCGCTCCCTGGTTATGGCTTATGGCACTTTGCTCTTTCTTAGGGATGTGGTTCATCTCTTATTACTTTTTTTTTTTGCGGTACGTGGGCCTCTCACTGCTGTGGCCTCTCCCATTGTGGAGCACAGGCTCCGGACGCGCAGGCTCAGAGGCCATGGCTCACGGGCCCAGCTGCTCCACAGCATGTGGGATCTTCCCAGACCGGGTCACGAACACACGTCCCCTGCATCGGCAGGCGGACTCTCGACCACTGCACCACCAGGGAGGCCCTATTTCTTTGTTTTTGAATTTTATTTTATTTATTATTTTATAAGCAGGTTATAATTAGTTATCCATTTTATACATATTAGTGTATACATGTCAATCCCAATCTCCCAATTCATCCCACCACCCCCACCTCCACTTTCCCCCCTTGGTGTCCATATGTTTGTTCTCTGCATCTGTGTTTCAATTTTTGCTCTGCAAACTGGTTCATCTGTACCATTTTTCGAGGTTCCACATATATGCGTTAACTTACTATATTTGTTTTTCTCTTTCTGACTTACTTCACTCTGTATGACAGTGTCTAGATCCATCCACGTCTCTACAAATGACCCAGTTGCGTTCCTTTTTATGGCTGAGTAATATTCCATTGTATATATGAACCACATCTTCATTATCCATTTGTCTGATGATGGACATTTAGGTTGCTTCCATGTCCTGGCTATTGTAAATAGTGCTGCAATGAACATTGGGGTGCATGTGTATTTTTGAATTATGGTTTTCTCAGGGTATATGCTGGGTAGTGGGATTGCTGGGTCATCTGGTAATTCTATTTTTAGTTTTTTAAGGAACCTCCATACTGTTCTCCATAGTGACTGTATCAATTTACATTCCCACCAACAGTGCAAGAGGGTTCCCTTTTCTCCACACCCTCTCCAGCATTTGTTGTTTGTAGATTTTCTGATGATGCTCATGTGAGGTGATGCCTCACTGTAGTTTTGATTTGCATTTCTCTAATAATTAGTGATGTTGAGCAGCTTTTCATGTGCTTCTTGCCCATCTGTATGTCTTCTTTGGAGAAATGTCTGTTTAGGTCTTCTGCCCATTTTTGGATTGGGTTGTTTGTTTTTTTAATATTGAGCTGTTTATATATTTTGGAGATTAAACCTTTGTCCATTGATTCGTTTGCAAATATTTTCTCCAATTCTGAGGATTTTCTTTTCATCTTGTTTGTAGTTTCCTTTGCTGTGCAAAAACTTTTAAATATCAATAAGTCCCATTTGTTTATTTTTGTTTTTATATCCATTACTCTAGGAGGTGGATCAAAAAAGATCTTGCTGTGATTTATGTCAAAGAGTGTTCTTCCTATGTTTTCCTCTAAGAGTTTTACAGTATCCGGTCTTGCATTTAGGTCTTTAATCCATTTTGAGTTTATTTTTGTGTATGGTGTTAGGGAGTTATCTAATTTCATTTATTTACATGTAGCTGTCCAGTTCTCCCAGCACCAATTATTGAAGAGACTGCCTTTTCTCCATTGTATATCGTTGCCTCCTTTGTCATAGATTACTTGACCATAGGTGCTTGGGTTTATCTCTGAGCTTTCTATCCTATTCCATTAATCTATATTTCTGTTTTTGTGCCAGTAACATATGGTCTTGATTACTGTAGCTTTATAGTGTAGTCTGAAGTCAGGGATCCTGATTCCTCCAGCTCCGTTTTTTTCCCTCAAGACCGCTTTGGCTATTCAGGGTCTTTTGTGTCTCCATACAAATTTTAAGATTTTTTTGTTCTAGTTCTTTAAAAAATACCATTGGTAATTTGATAGGGATTGCATTGAATCTGTAGATTGCTTTGGGTAGTATAATCATTTTAACAATATTGATTTTTCCAATCCAAGAACATGGTATATTTCTCCATTTGTTTGTATCATCTTTAATTTCTTTCATCAGTGTCAGAGTTTTCTGCATACAGGTCTTTTGTCTCCCTTGGTAGGTTTATTCCTAGGTATTTTATTCTTTTTGCTGTAATGGTAAGTGGGAGTGTTTCCTTAATTTCTCTTTCAGATTTTTCATCATTAGTGTATAGGAATGCAAGAGATTACTGTGCATTAATTTTGTTTTGTATCCTGCAACTTTACCATATTCACTGATTAGCTCTAGTAGTTTTCTGGTGGTATCTTTAGGATTCTCTATGTATAGTGTCATGTCATCTGCAAACAGTGACAGTTTTACTTCTTCTTTCCCAATTTGTGTTCCTTTTATTTTTTTTTCTTCTTTGATTGCCATGGCTATTACTTCCAAAACTCTGTTGAATAATAGTGGCGAGAGTGGACATCCTTGTCTTTTTCCTGAACTTAGAGGAAATGTTTTCAGTTTTTCACCTTTGAGAATGATGTTTGCTGTGGGGTTTGTCCTATATGGCTTTTATTATGTTGAGGTAGGTTCCCTCTTTGCTCACTTTCTGGAGAGTTTTTATCATAAATGGGTGTTGAATTTTGTCAAAAGCTTTTTCTGCATCTGTTGAGATGGTCATATGGTTTTTATTCTTCAGTTTGTTAATATGGTGTATCACATTGATTCATCTGTGTATATTGAAGAATTCTTGCATCCCTGGGATAAATCCCAGTTGATCATGGTTTACGAACCTTTTAATGTGTTGTTGGATTCTGTTTGCTAGTATTTTGTTGAGGATTTTTGCATCTATACTCATCAGTGATATTGGTCTGTAGTTTTCTTTTTTTGTAGTATCTTTGTCTGGTTTTAGTATCAGGGTGATAGTGGCCTCGTAGAATGGGTTTGGGAGTGTTCCTTCCTTTGCAAATTTTTGGAAGAGTTTGAGAAGGAAGGGTGTTAGCTCTACTCTACATGTATGACAGAATTCAACTGTGAAGCCATCTGGTCCTGGACTTTTGTTTGTTGGAAGATTTTTTTTTTTTTTTTTTTTTTCATTACTTGTGATTTTGGGAGTGTTCCTTCCTCTGCAATTTTTTGGAAGAGTTTGAGAAGAATGGGTGTTAGCTCTTCTCTAAATGTTTGATAGAATTCACCTGTGAAGCCATCTGGTCCTGGACTTTTCCTTGTTGGAAGATTTTTAATCACAGTTTCAATTTCATTACTTGTGATTGGTCTGATCATATTTTCTATTTCTTCCTGGTTCAGTCTTGGAAGGTTATACCTTTCTAAGAATTTCTCCATTTCTTCCAGGTTGTCCATTTTATTAGCATAGAGTTGCTTGTAGTAGTCTCTTAGGATGCTGTATTTCTGCAATGTCTTTTGTAACTTCTCCTTTTTCATTTCTAATGGTAATGATTTGAGTCCTCTCCCTCTTTTTCTTGATGCGTCTGGCTAATGGTTTATCAATTTTGTTTATCTTCTCAAAGAACGAGCCTTTAGTTTTATTGATCTTTGCTATTGTTTTCTTTGTTTCTATTTCATTTATTTCTGCTCTGATCTTTATTTCTTTCCTTCTACTAACTTTGGGTCTTGTTTGTTCTTCCTTCTCCAGCTCTTTTAGGTGTAAGTTTAGATTGTTTATTTGAGATGTTTGTTGTTTCTTGAGGTAAGATTGTATTGCTATAAACTTCCCTCTTAGAACTGCTTTTCCTGCATGCCATAGGTTTTGGATTGTCGTGTTTTCATTGTCATTTGTCTCTAGGTATTTTTTGATTTCCTCTTTGATTTCTTCAGTGATCTCTTAGTTATTTAGTAACGTATTGTTTAGCCTCCATGTGTTTGTGTTTTTTACGTTTTTTTTCCTGTAGTTCATTTCTAATCTCATAGTGTTGTGGTCAGAAAAGATGCTGAATATGATTACAATTTTCTTAAATTTACTGAGGCTTGATTTGTGACCCAAGATGTGATCTCTCCTGGAGAATGTTCTGTGCACACTTGAGAAGAAAGTGTAATCTGCTGTTTTTGAATGGAATGTTCTATAAATATAAATTAAATCTATCTGGTCTATTGTGTCATTTAAAGCTTCTGTTTCCTTATTAATTTTCTGTTTCCTTATTAATTTTCTGTTTGGATGATCTGTCCATTGGTGTAAGTGAGGTGTTAAAGTCCCCCACTATGATTGTGTTACTGTCAATTTCCTCTTTTATAGCTATTATCAGTTGCCTTATGTATTGTGGTGCTCCTATGTTGGGTGTGTATATATTTATAATTGTTATATCTTCTTCTTGGATTGATCCCTTAATCATTATGTAGTGTCCTTCCTTGTCTCTTGTAACATTCTTTATTTTAAAGTCTATTTTATCTGATATGAGCATTGGTACTCCAACTTTCTTTTGATTTCCATTTGCATGGAATATATTTTTCCATCCCCTCACTTTCAGTCTGCATGTGTCCCTAGGTCTGAAGTGGGTCTGTCGTAGACAGCATATGTATGGGTCTTGTTTTTGTATCCATTCAGTGAGCTTGTGTCTTTTGGTTGGAGCATTTAATCCATTCACATTTAAGGTAATTATCTCTATGTATGTTCCTATTACCATTTTCTTAATTGTTTTCTGTTTGTTTTGTAGGTCCTTTTCTTTTCTTCTGTCTCACACTTAGAGAAGTTGCTTTAGCATTTGTTGTAGAGCTGGTTTTGTGGTCTTGAATTCTCTCAGCTTTTGCTTGTCCGTAAAACTATTGATTTCTCCATCAAATCTGAATCAGATCTTTGTCAGGAAGAATAATCTTGGTTACAGGTTCTTCCCTTTCATCACTTTAAATATGTCATGCCACTCCGTTCTGTCTTGTAGAGTTTCTGCTGAGAAATCAGCTGTTAACCTTATAGGATTTCCCTTGTATGTTGTCATTTTTCCCTTGCTGCTTTCAATAATTATTCTTTGTCTTTAATTTTTGCCAATTTGATTACTATGTGTCTCGGTGTGTTTCTCCTTGGGTTTATCCTGTATGGGACTTGCTGGGCTTCCTGGACTTGGGTGGCTATTTCCTTTCCATATGAGGGAAGTTTCAACTATAATCTCTTTATATATTTTCTAGGGTCCTTTCTCTCTTCTGCTTCTGGGACCCTTATAATGTGAATGTTGTTGCATTTAATGTTGTCATAGAGGTCTCTCAGGCTGTCTTCATTTCTTTTCATTCTTTTTTCTTTATTCTGTTCCACAGTACTGAATTCCACTATTCTGTCTTCCAGGTCACTTATCCGTTCTTCTGCCTCAGTTATTCTGCTATTGATTCCTTCTTGTGTAGTTTTCATTTCAGTTATTGTATTGTTCATCTCTGTTTGTTTGTTCTTTAATTCTTCTAGGTTTTTGTTAAACATTTCTTGCATCTTCTCGATCTCTGCCTCCATTCTTTTTCAAGATCCTGCATTATCTTCATTATCATTATTCTGAGTTCTTTTTCTGGAAAGTTGCCTATCTCCACTTCATTTAGTTGTTTTTCTGGGGTTTTATCTTGTTCCTTCATCTGGTATATAGCCCTCTGCCTTTTCATCTTGTCTATCTTTCTGTGAATGTGGCTTTTGTTCCACAGGCTGTAGGATTGTCATTCTTCTTGCGTCTGCTGTCTGCCCTCTGGTGGATTAGGCTATCTAAGAGGATTGTGCAAGTTTCCTGATGGGAGGGACTGGTGGTGGGTGTTGCTCTGGTGGGCAGAGCTCAGTAAAGCTTTAATCTACTTGTCTGCTGATGGGTGACACTGGGTTCCCTCCCTGTTGGTTGTTTGTCCTGAGGCGACCCAACACTGGAGCCTACCCAGGCTATTTGGTGGGGCAAATGGCAGACTCTGGGAGGGCTCACACCAAGGAGTACTTCTCAGAACTTCTGCTGCCAGTGTCCTTGTTCTCATGGTGAGACACAGCCACCCCCTGCCTCTGCAGGAGACCCTCCAACACTAGCAGGTAGGTCTGGTTCAGTTTCGTATGGGGTCACTACTCCTTCCCCTGGTTCCCAATGTGCACACTACTTTGTATGTGCCCTCCAAGAGTGGAGTCTCTGTTTCTCCCAGCCCTGTCAAAGTCCTGTAATCAAATCCTGCTAACCTTCAAAGTCTGATTCTCTAGGAATTCCAACTCCCGTTGCCAGAACCCCCAGTTTGGGAAGCCAGACATGGGGCTTAGAACCTTCACTCCAGTGGGTGGACTTCTGTGGTATAAGTGTTCTCCAGTTTGTGAGTCACCCGCCCAGGAGTATGGAATTTGATTTTATTGTGATTGCGCCCCTCCTACCACCATTGTGGCTTCTCCTTTGTCTTTGGATGTGAGGTATCTTTTTTGGTGAGTTCCAATGTCTTCCTATTGATGATTGTTCAGCAGTTAGTTGTGATTCTGGTGCTCTCGCAAGAGGGAGTGAGAGCATGTCCTTCTACTCTGCCATCTTGAACCAATATCTCTTTTTAAAAATTTATTTATTTTTTGTTACACTGGGTCTTCTTTGCTGTGTGTGGACTTTCTCTAGTTGTGGCGAGTGGGAGCTACTCTTCTTTGCAGTGCACAGGCTTCTGATTGCGGTGGCTTCTCATATTGTGGAGCACAGGCTCTAGGTGTGTGGGCTTCAGTAGTTGTGGCACATGGGCTCAGTAGTGGTAGCTAGCAGGCTCAAATGCAGGCTCAGTAGCTGTGGCACACAGGCTTAGTTGCTCCGCGGCATGTGGGATCTTCCCGGACCAGGGCTTAAACCCATGTCCGCTGCATTGGCAGGAGGTTTCTTAACCACTGTGCCACCAGGGAAGCCCCTGTTATTTCTTTATAACCCAAAGTTGCTGCCCTTGGAGGAGGGCCAGAAGCTATATGGAGGGAGTCTCCTCAAATAAGTCCTTGATGTCCATGTTCTGTGCTCCCTACTGGTCCTCAAAATGCAACCTTTCCATCCAGTATTTCACTTCATGTCATTTGGTACTTTGACACTATTTGAAAAGAAAAGAAAAAAAAAACTTCAGTCAATGTAGCATTAAAAAGATTCCTTGGATTAAGAATTAGTATAGAAATGGTGAGACACATTTCCCAAGGCATCATTTAGGGTTCACTATGAACAAGTGTTAATTGTAAAAAATTTACATAATTAAATACTGCAGTTTCAATAACCTTAACACGTTCCTTATATAATTATGTGCACAACTATTTTAATCAATATTTAGTGGCTGCCTAGACAGACTGGTAGAGTATCTCGATCTGGAATTTAATTAAACAGAGATTAAAAAACTTTAAGAGGAAAAATGCTGTATGGCTTCGATGTCTTTTTTTTTTTTTTGAAGATGGGGTTTAGAGATGAATAAACATATAAAGGGGGAAAGAGAGAATGCTGGTTTTAGAAATGAGATACTGGGTAAAAAAGAGTGAGAGAAAGAAAAGGGTTAGAAGGGTTAGAAGCTGTTATATTTGTGAAACTACTATTAGGGATTATTCTGTAATTCACTGGAACTGGTCTATAATAGATTTCATGTGTTTGGTGGTAAATAACATCAATGTTTGAAAAATGGCTTTTCCCTTTCCTGTTCATTGTCTCATGATTTCTGTGTTGTATTTTCTGCTGTTCTTCCAAGAGGAGGTCTCTGCAATTATGCCCTATCTTTCAGTTTTTACTCTATTAGTATGTTTCTAACCCCAAATTTTACATTTTAGAATGTGGTTTAAATAAAGGGCCCAGTAAGAAAACAATCCCAGCTTCAACCTGGGGTCTGGAAGAATCAGACATGGTTAAGTAGTCTGCAGAGAGAAACTGGGGAAAAACCCTAATCAAAGTGTAAAGTTTTAAAGTTTATGATGGAAGGGAAGGTTTGTAACTTCTGACATGAGGCCATGAGAACATTTTCACTTCTGTCTGAATCTTCTGGAACCCATTTTCTGGAGGAAACCAGCTGTCATGGAAGGAGGCTACCCTGAGCCTGCCATGCTGGGAGGAAGACCAAGTGGTCCTATCCTTTCCCATTGCTTCACCTATTGGGACAACTTCCAAATATATACATATGCCCCCTCTCTCTGAGCCTCAGAGTCATGTACCCACAGGTCTACTGCCTGTCTCTGCTTGGAAGTCCCTCCCATTCCACAAGCATCACAGTGTTAATTTTGAAGACTGCACACTTGATTTCTAGTCCCCCCAAATCTCTCCCTTCTCTAATTTCTCACCTTGGAAATTTGTTCCAACATCTACCCAGTGCTCTATTCAAAATCTGAGTCAGCCTTCATTTCACCTTCTTTCAAACCTCACAATGAATCTATCCACAAGTACTAGTGATTCTGCATCCACCAGCGTACCTTGAATTGTTTTCAAGTTTTCTGCATCTCCACTGTCTGCATCATCATGTCTTTCAGTAACTCCTTAGCTGACTCCTGCCTCCTTTCCTGCTACCCTTCTATCCATTCTACCCTCACCAACTACAGTCACATTTAAAAACGTTAGGTGGATCTTCCTGGGCCCCTGCATCAACACTTGAATGCTTTGCTAAGGCATTTGAGTACAATCCCAGTCACAGAATGTGACATGTGTGGCCCTACATGGTCTTCTACTTCATCTTGTGTTCCTCTCCCCTCGCTCAGTTATTCCAGCCCATAAGCCCTTTCTGACCTAAGGACCTTGGTAATGATTGTCCTTTGCCTGGACCATGCCATAGCTTGTCACATTCTCAGCTTAAATGTCAGGGAGGCCTCTCATGATGGCCCCATCTAAAGTGGGTTCCCCCAGTATCTTCGATCATGGCATCCTATTTATTTACCATAATGTTTGTACCCACTGTAATTATTATTTTTTAATTATTTATTTTTATTGAAGTGTAGTTGATGTATTATATAAGTTACAGGTGTACAATATAGTGATTCACAATTTTTAAAGGTTATACTCCATTTATAGTTATCATAAAACATTGGCTATATTCCCTGTGTTGTACAATATATCCTTGTAGTTTATTTTATACATAATATTTTGTACCTCTTAATCCCTAACCCCTATAGGGCCCTTCCCCCTTTCCCTCTTCCCACAGTAACTATTTTGTGTTTTTACATTTAATATCTATTGTCTAGCTCTTTATAGTGTCCTTTAAGCACCACACACTTGTGGCCTGTGTCTATTTTCTATACACCATTTTGTCCTTTGTACTCAGCATATGCCTGGCACATAGGAGGTGCTCAATTAACTATTCTGTTGAATAAATTAACAAATACCAAAGGCTTGGGAAATCTCAAGACAACCATGTACTTGGTTTAGGGGAGAGATTGTGAGAAAGTATGCACTTCCACAGTGAGAAAGAGTGGAGAACTAGAAACAGAAGACCTGCTTTGAAGCGTATCACCTCAGCATTATACCAGGGAGACCTAGTCCCCACAAATCTCCTGTTATACCTCTTGGACTAGTTCCCCAGCCTTTTATCACTCAGGTTCCCAACTTTCCCCTCATCCTAGAGATCCAGCTCCCAGGTCTCACTCTCAGCAGCCCTGCCCTCTTCTCTCTCACCTCCACCTGTGACTCCACCCTACCTAAGACCCGTCCCCATGCCAAAAATGCCCCTACCAGTAGTTTGAAACCACACGTCTCCAGTTCCACAACTCAGTGAATGGGGGAGGTCTGGGAGGGGGCCCATAATCCTCAGTTCCTAGGTCCTACAATTGTGCTCCCAGCTCCCAAATTGACTGAGGTAGAGATGACTGTGGAACTTTCAAGCAAAGATGCCAAGTAAACAAGAGAGTACATGACTCTGAGGCTCAGAGGAGAGTTTTAGGCCAAATGTATACTTCTGTGAGTCATCACAATAGATAACACCTTGGGAAAAGATAAGACCCATAGGAAAAGGCATTTGAAGGAGGAGGAAAGAGGATGGTTGATGGAAATAATAAAAAAATAACTGGATAACTGCTATTACTGAACACCAAGTTCATGTGCCTGATGCACAGTGAGGCCAAACAAATTGAAATGTCAGAGTTTGGAGCAGAGAAAGGCTTATTGCAGGGCCATGCAAGAAGAATGGGTGGCTCATGCTCCCAAATCCCTGACCTCCCTGAAGGGTTTCAGCAAAGCATTTTTAAAGGCCAGGTGAGGGAGTGGCATGGTTGGTTGTTGAAAACTTCTTAGTGTCAGAATCCTTTGTTCTTGCAGCTGTCCATGTAGGTCAGGTCATGATGCTCTTGTAAACCTGCAACAAGACAAATGTTATTCTGTGTTCTGCAACTTTTTATATCTATATGAATGGAAAAGTGTTATACCCTTAAAGGTCAGAGCCTTGAGAATGGCCTATCCTACATACTTCAGGCTCTAGGCAATATTTTTAACTCAAAGCAAAAGCAGTAGAAAAACAAAGGTTAAAGTAAAAGAAACAAATCTAATATGGAGCCAGATTTGTTCTTCCCTGTTACACTGGGAGGAAAATAAAAGCTCTTTTTCTCCCCTTACACTTGGTCAGGATGGGAAGAGACTGTCTACAAAACATATCAACTCCTGATATAATCTCTGCTTCTCAGACATCAACCTGGAGAAGCCAGGTGAAGGGACCTTAATGCATTTTTCTGGCTTTTGCTCCTAATATTACAATATCCCCACTCTCCCACAATTTTACCCATTTCTTCCATGAAACCCATGAAGATTTTGATAAGCGCTTGGGAACTGGTCCTTTTTGCTACCATGTGGAGCTCACCGTTTCTCTCTGCCCTCACTCGGCTGCCTGGGCTCCTGTACCCAGAGTGAAAATAGAGTTACTCCCCAGCCACAGGCAACCTTCTGCCAGCTCCAGGCCTGGGAGCAAACCCCTGGGCCTTCCTGTGATGCCCCAGACTATCAAAAGGTTTTCATACTCTTTTCCTCATGGGTATGGATTGTTGTGTCTGTAGAAAGGAATGGAATGGGAACAACCAGAAGAAAATGTAATCTTGGGCTAGGGTGAGCAATCTTATCTATAGAAATTTTGTGCCCCCTTTTTCATCCAGGCCTAAGGTGAGTACCAGTCCTCTTTCAAGATGTCCTAGACATTACAAAGCCAATAAAATCTCCTGAGATTCTGTGAGCCACATTGATCCCTGTTGCCTCTTTATGATAGAGTGTCCCCTAAAGGACCATGGTGACTGCATAAAAGAAGAGAATGGCATTAATGATGTAGTTTAACCTCAGTTTTGTGTTTTAGACCATCTCGAAGGATACCACCACTGCCAATACTGATCCAGACATTTACTACTGTCAATTAACCAGTCTCCAGAAAATTATTTTAAGTTATAGGGGAAAGCATAATATTTTCTCTTCTTTTGGTGAATTTTAGCTTGTCAAGAGTTAGCCAAGCTACTGAGGAAGAATGAGTTGGATTAACTCACAAAACAATACATTACAGTGTAAAGAAAAATTAAAGAGGAAGAGACAAACATATAAGCATGTCATAAATCTTTTGCTAAGAATTATAAATCCAATTTATTTATCCATTAAAAAAGAACTGTCATTGGTAAAAATGGTGATGTTAGCCTAGATGATAAGAAATAATGCAATGAATAATCTGCATAGCAATTAGGAACCAAATAATAATCTCTGAGGCATATATTATCAGGTTGCACTGGTTGCAAAATCGATATGACACTGGACTGCTGTGAAAAGCTGCAATGACTCTGGAATTAGGGAATTTGGGCGTTGTGAGTAGGATTGGTATTTACTTGGTTTTCAGCTCTTGAAAGAGGCAGTTTGTTTGGGAGTTGGGTGCCTTTGTGTACAGCATATGTGGCATATTTAATTCTACACAACATAGATAGAATACAATTGTTATATTGACTACTTTGTATTCCAATGCGTCCTCTCTCATCATATTTCTGTTTTGACTCTTGTTGCTGTCTTTATCTTCTATCCTAAAAATTTTACACCCCTTGGAAGCATGAAGAACCCTGATTGTTAGACTTAATAATAGGATGTGCCATGTGCTATGTCAAAGCAGGTCCTGATTTTATTAAGTTGCATTAAACTTGACAATTGTTGGCCCTGAGCACATTCAACCTCTGTCTCCCTGTGGTCAGGAATAATGTAGGAATTTTAATATGATTCTCTGCGGTGGCTGATTTGAATTTCTAGGACAGTAATTAGGGAAGAGGATATGTTTTCCATTGAAGACTGCCTCTCCTAGGTGTTATCTCAAATGAAACAGCTTCGGGGTGTATTTAAAATGCCCGCTGCTGTAGTCTGTGACAGCCTACAAAGAGATGAGTTTATTAGACTTGGCGTCCTTCTTTGCTAAGTCAAGAACTGTGCAACATACTGGCTTATCTTCAGAAGTTGAAGGAAATCTACCAGCCTGGCCTTACCCTCATGTAACACACAGTTACACCCCCACAGGTGTGGGGCTTGTTCTTCTAAAACCCAGCTGCCAGTCTTTGAAAAGAAACCTATTTGACTCGCAGTCGTGTAAATCTGCAATTTCCTGCACTATCCGGATCAGAAATTCAAGTGGAATGAGCAGAAATAGCCACCGTTTTGTTTTTTTTTTGAGGGTCAGAGTTAATGAGTGCCTATCAACTGCTTATATAGACGATAATTTGACATGGTGAAGAGACTTAGGATAGAAATGTATGGGCTGGTGATATTTAAAAGTCAAAGCTTCTAGATTAGAATCTGGGCTATAAATATGCTATTATTTTGGTGTCTGTTTCAAAAATTGTATTTAGTTTCATTTGAAAGTTTAGTCTAAGTTCCAGTGACCTGATATATAATAAACTACGTATGTATGTGTATCTATCCATATATACTTACATATATGATATATTTACACATATATACATAAAAGGATATAGATATTAAAAGAATATATAAAAATGATCCATAGATGCCATTTTATATCTATATCCTTTCTCTTTCTCTCTCTGTAGACATATGTATGTATACATATATATATATTTTTCCTTCTTATATATTTTCTTTTCTTTAGGGAGAAAACAATCTTTCCGTTGGAAAGAAACATTGTTCACTTGTAAAGGCAACTGAAGAAGGAAAAGAAACATTGGACTGCATCAATTTGCTGAAATTTCAGTCTTCTCTCCCCAAATTGGACTCTTGTTGGCCTTGAAGAATATGTGGGTAAATATCAGACACAGAAGAATGTCAACTTGGCCTTTTTTATGAAGATAATGTCTTGTAACTGCTTTCAGGGCTGAGAAAGTACCTGAAAAGGATAACAGAATTACACCTGGTGTTTCTTTTTCTTTCTACTATTTAAACAAAAAACTTCCTCTTTGGAGGAAGTTAAGGTTCCTGAGACCTATATTTACTGCTGATTTTTTTTTTTTTTTTTTTTTTTTTGCTGTACGTGGGCCTCTCACTGTCGTGGCCTCTCACATTGCGGAGCGCAGGCTCAGCGGCCATGGCTCACGGGCCCAGCCGCTCCGCGGCACGTGGGATCTTCCCGGACCGGGGCACGAACCCGTGTCCACTGCATCGGTAGGCGGACTCTACCGCTGCGCCACCAGGGAAGCCCTACTGCTGATTTTTAACCATGACGTTTACTTCTTCATTCTCATGTTACATCTTGGTCATCAAAACAGTCTCATGTTGTACAGCCTCAAAAGGGTGCCCTTCATGCTCAGTGACCACCCTGTTCTCCCTCCCAGGATAAGACGCGTCCCTAGGGCCATCTGGGAAGAGATGGGCTATCAGTTTCCTCCTCCGCAGTGGAAAGATTTGATCATTTTTCTAGTGTTCCACCATTCTGGTAACTTGGCCACTGTTTTTTAGTTTCTTCTGCTCCTACTGTAACAGTACAAACCTGACTCCACATTGGATCTTTTTCTTTAGCTCTAACCGTTGTGTTCTGTTGCCTGTGCTTAGTCATGCTGGCTCTGCACATTTTGTAAAAGAATGTTGCCTCTAGCCTGAAATATACATGATAGCCCATTCTCAAGACTCTGACCTTTAAGGTATAACACTTTTCCTGTTCATAGAGAGACAAAAAGTTGCAGAACAGAAAATAACGATCGTCTTGGAGGTTTATAGGAACATTGTGACCAGAGCTGCTGGGACAGCTGCAAGAACAAAAGATTCCTGCACCAAGAAGTTTGCAACAAGGAGACACACCCCTTCCCCTTTTAGTATAAAAGAAGCCTGAATTCTAACTTGAATAAGGTGGCTCTTTGGGACACTAGCTCACCATCTTCTCAGTCTTCTGGCTTTCCCAAAAAGTCATTATTCCTTGCCCCGACACCTTTCCTCTCAATTTATTGGCCTGTCTGCAGTGAGCAGTACAAGCTTGGACTCTGTACACTACTGCCACCTGCTGACCAACTCTGTTTCTCTCTCTCAATGTCTCAAGTTCACATTCCCCAAGGAAGACCTGATCCTGTTAGCCAGTCACTACCTCTGCACACGTGCCTGTTGGCATTGGATGAGACCTCCATCCCTGGTCTAACCTAGATGGGATCAGAGCGGTGGGGTCACGTGACAAAGCACAAAGTCACTTGTGCCTCCTGTATTGAGGACAGGTTTCTCTCAGGAGGGGTTTGGACATTTCTCTGGACTATATCTGACTCTGGCCCCATGTAGGAGATGATAACCCTGCCTCACAGGGTGACGATCAGGCCTGAAAGAGATTGCCAAGTGCCCAGCATGGTGGAGGCTTAGCAAAGCAATAGGTTTTCCCTGTGAAATTTCTCTTAATTTCTTGTTTGCTTTTGCCTTTTTTATTTGTGTGTCTCAAGAGTGATGCAGATGAGTCATACTTAGGATACAGCAGTAAAATAACATATTTTATTTTTGTATGACGATGATGATGATGTGATGATGATCAAGGCCACCCACACTGAATGCTGTCCATGTGCCAGGCACTGTGTTAAGTGCTTTGCATGAATTATCTTATTTCATCCTCATCTTAATACTACGGGATAGGTTCTGTTTTTGTCCCTATTATATTGAGGAGGCCACAGAGACACTCGGGAAGATTAGGTAACCTTCCCAAAGTCACATGCTTGTGGACTTGGTTTTGAACTCTACTAAAGAACTGAAACTTCAAACAGCAAGTAGGTTGAATTTTTAGTTTCTGGAAAGTTGTTTTGGTGACTGTCTTGCTGTTAGAGAATCATTAGTACTTTGTTAATTTATAAGATTATACATTCCCAAAGTGGCTGGAATATAATGGTGCACATGAAACTGACTTAAAAATTACTAGCCATCAGTTTAAATGTTAAGGATATCAGACAAATCAATGTTAAACTGAGACAAGAGAACTTTCTACAAGCGACTTCTGGGTATGTACATATAACAGAGAAATTGTTAAAGTTATATTTTAAGAAAGAAGTCAAACATAAAATCTGTAAGCCATACTTTTCTCATGGTGGTTATAGAAACGGATGCTCCAAATTTACTGCTAATTTGGATTGATGTATATTCCACTAGAAGCTCATGAAAAAAATGTTCTCCATGTTTTATTTTCAAAATATGATGTATAACCATTGCAACCAGCACATTTGATACCTTATGTTAAATATGGAGTAATTTTGAATAAACAGCCTATTTTCATTATTTGATTCTGTCATCAACGGCATAAACACACTTTGTTTATTTCAATGTCTGGAGCTTCTGCTCTAAGGACATCTGTGAACAATTATATCACCCCACTATCTTGACCCACCTTCTTTTAAATTAAAAAAAAGAATAATTTGCTTTTTTTCTCTCCTCTCTACCTACTGTTAATGTACTTATATTTATTACTTCTAAATGAGATGACAAACATATCAATAGCTCTTCTCTTTGAGAAGGTCAAAGGGTGTGACATTTGGATATTTTTTGAGGATATTTGAAATGGATCTTTTAATATATTGGGTAACAGCTTTCTCAGCTTTCATTGAAAGAAAACCATAAATCATTCTTTACATTTCATTGAAAGAAAACCATAAATCATTCTTTACATTTACATTTACATTCTTTACATTTCTTTACATCATTACTAAATTACATTTAGTAATTTAAGTAAATTTACAGCAAAGAAGTAAAAGAAGCATCAGTTTAGTAGTTCTGGAAATAGATGAAGAATGAAACTCTTCATTATGAATGAATTTACATACCTGTGTATACAGGCTTAAGTGATAAGTGCATATGGAGCGAATGAATGAATCTTAGAGATGGTACAGGATAGTGTTTAATTGCACAGACTCCACTACTTGGATTCAAATTCTAGCTTTATCACTTCCCAGCTATGTGCTCTTGAGCAAACTGCTTAATTTCCCAGGTTTTTTTCTTATATGTATAATATAAATAGTAGTGGTACCTACCTCATAGTATTGTTACATGGATTAAATGATTTAACATATAAAGGATTTAGACCCTCTCTGGCACATGTGTGCTTACATTATGCGATTGTTTTTCATTCTCCTTCTTCTAGAAAGAATAAAGTCGAAGCTAATAATAATAGGACTAATCTATACTGAGGTGATGAAAAACACTCAAACATCACAAGGATAGACTTCTGAAGTGGGTCCAATCCTAATGAGTTAATGAAAATCTCCAATACCCAGAACAAGAGTGACCTACAAGCAGAAAACAGAACGTCAACTTGTCTGCCTCCTCCCATCAGTTGATGGTGAGGGCTTGAAATGATGAATTGAGAAGTTGGCGAGGTCAGTGTGAATGCAGGGGAGGAGCAAGGTGTGACTGAGTGAGGTTGCCAAGTGCCCTGGAGCTGGGAGTGCCTAACATGCACTGCATATTTGCCTTCCTCCACCTACTGCAATTTCATGCACCCGGACCTGCTGATTGAGCCAAACCACTTCTGGAGGAATTCAGAGTGAGAGAGACAGTTTGTCTCTGTCATTTTAGCCAGGACATAGGTCTCCACGCTTCTATCAGCTGGGGCCAAATGTTCAGCCAAGCACAGACAGGAAATCCTGCAGCTGCTGGCCAAATAGTCCTTTATCATGTGAGGTGGAACCACTTTACTAAAATTTCCTCTTCCTTGGCAAAGGCCTCTGTTAAATGCTCCTGGACAGTATATTTGTGATGCCCTTTATTATGGGCTTTTAATTTTTTATCACAAAGTAAAAATTTTTATCATCTATGAAGAATTTCTGCACCGCTACCTTCAAATTCCCAAAGGGTCTTGTCTAATTCTATTATTTATTCTCCTTAGCAGTAACTCACTAGTCAGTTAAATCTGCACGTCTTATGAATCATCTTAGCAATTGCTGATGCACATTGAAATCAGCATATCAAGCATGTTGGGATATATGAAGAAGCCTGAAAAATAAAGCATTTTATATACATTATCTCATTAAGATTTATAAGCATCCTAGAGGGTACCTATTATCAGTACTCCTATTTTACAGATGAGAAAACTGAAACTTAGAGAGATAAGTACATTTTCCAAGGTTAACCAACTAGAGGTTGATTTAGCTGGAATTTCAGGTAGATTGGACTCCAGAATCAGAGCTCCTCAGGTTATTTGTTTGTTTGTTTGTTTTTTCTAATTAGTCTGTAGGCACTCTTCCTCTTGGTGTAGGAGAAGTGTTTTGTGGCCTTGCGAAATTTAGTTCCATGAAAAAGAGACAAAATCAGAATAGCCAGGTTATAATTATCTGGTATTCAAACGTTACATAGGAACTGACTAACCACCAAGGGTAGGAAAGATCAACTCTTGGCCTGGGTCACACCACTGGACAGGTCGGTCTTACTACTCCAGGTATAAGCAGAGTGTCCCTTGGGCCAGCACAGCCTTCTTCCCAGATCAGGTATCAGATTTTGGTTGGAATCATCAAGAAGGACTGGGCAATAGAGTATTAAAAATGGAACATCATTTGGGAGAGGGACAAACCAGATAGGGTTGGGGGTATATGGTCTCTTGATTTTGATAAGTTCTATGTTATGTGCTCATAAAATAACTGAAGAAACCTACTAAGTTCTCATTTAATGTAAGACTGCAAATAATTATGCAAGTGAGCACAAAGCACAACCTGAAAGGACTCCCTCTAGATGCACTGGTTACCTGGATGATGGCAGATGCATGGTTTAATAGTGATGGGAAATACACCATATTCTGCTGCAAAGAACTCACCCTCTCAGATGCAAATAATCACAATGGAGACGATGAAAAAGGATATAAGACAGGGTGGGATAATTTTTGAAATTTCATAACTTCAATCTATTTTTGCATGCTTTGACCATATTAATGCTGTTTTCTTTACAGACAAGTTTTGATCAAAATATCTGTGAACATGGGACTGAAAATAAGAGGATAGAGCCCAACTCCACTCATGCCCATGAGCGGATGGCCCAGCCATGGCTGCTGCATGAGAATCTTTCAAGCCTTCTGTGTGCCCACAGAGTTTCTACCCACTGCAATGTGGCTGACAGGACCTTGGTACTCGGATCAGGTGGCAGGCCTGTGCCTCTGAGGTGGAAGAGCTGAGTTCAGGACACTGATCCACCAGAGACCTCCTTGCTCCACGTAATAAACAGTGAAAGCTCTCCCAGAGATCTCCATCTCAATGCCAAGACCCAGCTCCACTCAATGACCAGCATTGGCCAAATAGTCCTTTATCATGTGAGGTGGAACCACTTTACTAAAATTTCCTCTTCCTTGGCAAAGGCCTCTGTTAAATGCTCCTGGACAGTATATTTGTGATGCCCTTTATTATGGGCTTTTAATTTTTTATCACAAAGTAAAAATTTTTATCATCTATGAAGAATTTCTGCACCGCTACCTTCAAATTCCCAAAGGGTCTTGTCTAATTCTATTATTTATTCTCCTTAGCAGTAACTCACTAGTCAGTTAAATCTGCACGTCTTATGAATCATCTTAGCAATTGCTGATGCACATTGAAATCAGCATATCAAGCATGTTGGGATATATGAAGAAGCCTGAAAAATAAAGCATTTTATATACATTATCTCATTAAGATTTATAAGCATCCTAGAGGGTACCTATTATCAGTACTCCTATTTTACAGATGAGAAAACTGAAACTTAGAGAGATAAGTACATTTTCCAAGGTTAACCAACTAGAGGTTGATTTAGCTGGAATTTCAGGTAGATTGGACTCCAGAATCAGAGCTCCTCAGGTTATTTGTTTGTTTGTTTGTTTTTTCTAATTAGTCTGTAGGCACTCTTCCTCTTGGTGTAGGAGAAGTGTTTTGTGGCCTTGCGAAATTTAGTTCCATGAAAAAGAGACAAAATCAGAATAGCCAGGTTATAATTATCTGGTATTCAAACGTTACATAGGAACTGACTAACCACCAAGGGTAGGAAAGATCAACTCTTGGCCTGGGTCACACCACTGGACAGGTCGGTCTTACTACTCCAGGTATAAGCAGAGTGTCCCTTGGGCCAGCACAGCCTTCTTCCCAGATCAGGTATCAGATTTTGGTTGGAATCATCAAGAAGGACTGGGCAATAGAGTATTAAAAATGGAACATCATTTGGGAGAGGGACAAACCAGATAGGGTTGGGGGTATATGGTCTCTTGATTTTGATAAGTTCTATGTTATGTGCTCATAAAATAACTGAAGAAACCTACTAAGTTCTCATTTAATGTAAGACTGCAAATAATTATGCAAGTGAGCACAAAGCACAACCTGAAAGGACTCCCTCTAGATGCACTGGTTACCTGGATGATGGCAGATGCATGGTTTAATAGTGATGGGAAATACACCATATTCTGCTGCAAAGAACTCACCCTCTCAGATGCAAATAATCACAATGGAGACGATGAAAAAGGATATAAGACAGGGTGGGATAATTTTTGAAATTTCATAACTTCAATCTATTTTTGCATGCTTTGACCATATTAATGCTGTTTTCTTTACAGACAAGTTTTGATCAAAATATCTGTGAACATGGGACTGAAAATAAGAGGATAGAGCCCAACTCCACTCATGCCCATGAGCGGAGGGCCCAGCCATGGCTGCTGCATGAGAATCTTTCAAGCCTTCTGTGTGCCCACAGAGTTTCTACCCACTGCAATGTGGCTGACAGGACCTTGGTACTCGGATCAGGTGGCAGGCCTGTGCCTCTGAGGTGGAAGAGCTGAGTTCAGGACACTGATCCACCAGAGACCTCCTTGCTCCACGTAATAAACAGTGAAAGCTCTCCCAGAGATCTCCATCTCAATGCCAAGACCCAGCTCCACTCAATGACCAGCATGCTACAGTGCTGGACACCCTATGCCAAACAACTAGCAAGACAGGAACACAACCCCACCCATTAGCAGAGAGGCTGCCTAAACAGACACCACAAAACACACTACCAGACGTGGTTCTGCAAACCGGAAAGACAAGATCCAGCCTCATCCACCAGAAAACAGGCACGAGTCCCCTCGAGGCACCAGGAAGCCTACACAACCCACTGAACCAACCTTACCAACTGGGGGCAGACACCAAAAACAATGGAAACTACGAACCTACAGCCTGCAAAAAGGAAAGCCCAAACACAGTAAGTTAAGGAAAAGACAAGACAGAGAAACACACAGCAGATGAAGGAGCAAGGTAAAAACCCACCAGACCAAACAAATAAAGAGGAAATAGGCAGTCTAAATGAAAAAGAATTCAGAGTAATGAGAGTAAAGATGATCTAAAATCTTGGAAAAAGAATGGGGAAAATACAAGAAACGTTTAACAAGGACCTAGAAGAACTAAAGAGCAAACAAACAATGATGAACAATAAAATAAATGAAATGAAAAATTCTCTAGAAGGAATCAGTAGCAGAATAACTGAGGTAGAAGAGTGGACAAGTGACCTGGAAGATAAAATAATGGAAATAACTACTGCAGAGCAGAATAAAGAATGAAAACAATTTTGACAGTCTCAGAGACCTCTGGGAAAACATTAAATGCACCAACATTCAAATTATGGGGGTCCCTGATGAAGAAGAGAAAAAGAAAAGGACTGAGAAAATATTTGAAGAGATTATAGTTGAAAACTTCCCTAATATGGGAAAGGAAATATTTAATCAAGTCCAGGAAGCACAAGAGTCCCATACAGGATAAATTCAAGGAGAAACATGACAAGACACATATTAATCAAACTATCAGATACTAAATAAAAAGAAAAAATATTAAAAGCAGCAAGAGAAAAACAAGAAATAATATACAATGGAATCCCCATAAGGTTAACAGCTGATCTTTCAGCAAAAACTCTGAAAGTCAGAAGGGAATGGCAGGACATATTTAAAGTGATGAAAGGGAAAAACCTACAACCAAGATTACTCTACCCAGCAAGGATCTCATTCAGATTTGACAGAGAAATTAAAAACTTTACAGACAAGCAAGAGCTAAGAGAATTCAAAAGCACCAAACCAGCTTCACAACAAATGCTAAAGGAACTTCTCTAGGCAGGAAACACAAGAGAAGGAAAAGACCTACAATAACAAAACAAAAACAATTAAGAAAATGGTAATAGGAACATACATATCAATAACTACCTTAAATGTAAACAGATTAAATGCTCCAACCAAAAGACATAGACTGGCTGAATGGATACAAAAACAAGACCGATATATATGCTGTCTACAAGAGACCCACTTCAGACCTAGAGACACATACAGACTGAAACGGAGGGGATGGAAAAAGATATTACATGCAAATGGAAATCAAAAGAAAGCTGGAGTAGCAATTCTCATATCACACAAAATAGACTTTAAAATAAAGACTATTACAAGAAACAAAGAAGGACACTACATAATAATCAAGGGATCAATCCAAGAAGAATATATAACAATTGTAAATATTTATGCACCCAACATAGGAGCACCTCAATACATAAGCAAGGTGTGACTGAGTGAGGTTGCCAAGTGCCCTGGAGCTGGGAGTGCCTAACATGCACTGCATATTTGCCTTCCTCCACCTACTGCAATTTCATGCACCCGGACCTGCTGATTGAGCCAAACCACTTCTGGAGGAATTCAGAGTGAGAGAGACAGTTTGTCTCTGTCATTTTAGCCAGGACATAGGTCTCCACGCTTCTATCAGCTGGGGCCAAATGTTCAGCCAAGCACAGACAGGAAATCCTGCAGCTGCTGGCCAAATAGTCCTTTATCATGTGAGGTGGAACCACTTTACTAAAATTTCCTCTTCCTTGGCAAAGGCCTCTGTTAAATGCTCCTGGACAGTATATTTGTGATGCCCTTTATTATGGGCTTTTAATTTTTTATCACAAAGTAAAAATTTTTATCATCTATGAAGAATTTCTGCACCGCTACCTTCAAATTCCCAAAGGGTCTTGTCTAATTCTATTATTTATTCTCCTTAGCAGTAACTCACTAGTCAGTTAAATCTGCACGTCTTATGAATCATCTTAGCAATTGCTGATGCACATTGAAATCAGCATATCAAGCATGTTGGGATATATGAAGAAGCCTGAAAAATAAAGCATTTTATATACATTATCTCATTAAGATTTATAAGCATCCTAGAGGGTACCTATTATCAGTACTCCTATTTTACAGATGAGAAAACTGAAACTTAGAGAGATAAGTACATTTTCCAAGGTTAACCAACTAGAGGTTGATTTAGCTGGAATTTCAGGTAGATTGGACTCCAGAATCAGAGCTCCTCAGGTTATTTGTTTGTTTGTTTGTTTTTTCTAATTAGTCTGTAGGCACTCTTCCTCTTGGTGTAGGAGAAGTGTTTTGTGGCCTTGCGAAATTTAGTTCCATGAAAAAGAGACAAAATCAGAATAGCCAGGTTATAATTATCTGGTATTCAAACGTTACATAGGAACTGACTAACCACCAAGGGTAGGAAAGATCAACTCTTGGCCTGGGTCACACCACTGGACAGGTCGGTCTTACTACTCCAGGTATAAGCAGAGTGTCCCTTGGGCCAGCACAGCCTTCTTCCCAGATCAGGTATCAGATTTTGGTTGGAATCATCAAGAAGGACTGGGCAATAGAGTATTAAAAATGGAACATCATTTGGGAGAGGGACAAACCAGATAGGGTTGGGGGTATATGGTCTCTTGATTTTGATAAGTTCTATGTTATGTGCTCATAAAATAACTGAAGAAACCTACTAAGTTCTCATTTAATGTAAGACTGCAAATAATTATGCAAGTGAGCACAAAGCACAACCTGAAAGGACTCCCTCTAGATGCACTGGTTACCTGGATGATGGCAGATGCATGGTTTAATAGTGATGGGAAATACACCATATTCTGCTGCAAAGAACTCACCCTCTCAGATGCAAATAATCACAATGGAGACGATGAAAAAGGATATAAGACAGGGTGGGATAATTTTTGAAATTTCATAACTTCAATCTATTTTTGCATGCTTTGACCATATTAATGCTGTTTTCTTTACAGACAAGTTTTGATCAAAATATCTGTGAACATGGGACTGAAAATAAGAGGATAGAGCCCAACTCCACTCATGCCCATGAGCGGATGGCCCAGCCATGGCTGGTGCATGAGAATCTTTCAAGCCTTCTGTGTGCCCACAGAGTTTCTACCCACTGCAATGTGGCTGACAGGACCTTGGTACTCGGATCAGGTGGCAGGCCTGTGCCTCTGAGGTGGAAGAGCTGAGTTCAGGACACTGATCCACCAGAGACCTCCTTGCTCCACGTAATAAACAGTGAAAGCTCTCCCAGAGATCTCCATCTCAATGCCAAGACCCAGCTCCACTCAATGACCAGCATGCTACAGTGCTGGACACCCTATGCCAAACAACTAGCAAGACAGGAACACAACCCCACCCATTAGCAGAGAGGCTGCCTAAACAGACACCACAAAACACACTACCAGACGTGGTTCTGCAAACCGGAAAGACAAGATCCAGCCTCATCCACCAGAAAACAGGCACGAGTCCCCTCGAGGCACCAGGAAGCCTACACAACCCACTGAACCAACCTTACCAACTGGGGGCAGACACCAAAAACAATGGAAACTACGAACCTACAGCCTGCAAAAAGGAAAGCCCAAACACAGTAAGTTAAGGAAAAGACAAGACAGAGAAACACACAGCAGATGAAGGAGCAAGGTAAAAACCCACCAGACCAAACAAATAAAGAGGAAATAGGCAGTCTAAATGAAAAAGAATTCAGAGTAATGAGAGTAAAGATGATCTAAAATCTTGGAAAAAGAATGGGGAAAATACAAGAAACGTTTAACAAGGACCTAGAAGAACTAAAGAGCAAACAAACAATGATGAACAATAAAATAAATGAAATGAAAAATTCTCTAGAAGGAATCAGTAGCAGAATAACTGAGGTAGAAGAGTGGACAAGTGACCTGGAAGATAAAATAATGGAAATAACTACTGCAGAGCAGAATAAAGAATGAAAACAATTTTGACAGTCTCAGAGACCTCTGGGAAAACATTAAATGCACCAACATTCAAATTATGGGGGTCCCTGATGAAGAAGAGAAAAAGAAAAGGACTGAGAAAATATTTGAAGAGATTATAGTTGAAAACTTCCCTAATATGGGAAAGGAAATATTTAATCAAGTCCAGGAAGCACAAGAGTCCCATACAGGATAAATTCAAGGAGAAACATGACAAGACACATATTAATCAAACTATCAGATACTAAATAAAAAGAAAAAATATTAAAAGCAGCAAGAGAAAAACAAGAAATAATATACAATGGAATCCCCATAAGGTTAACAGCTGATCTTTCAGCAAAAACTCTGAAAGTCAGAAGGGAATGGCAGGACATATTTAAAGTGATGAAAGGGAAAAACCTACAACCAAGATTACTCTACCCAGCAAGGATCTCATTCAGATTTGACAGAGAAATTAAAAACTTTACAGACAAGCAAGAGCTAAGAGAATTCAAAAGCACCAAACCAGCTTCACAACAAATGCTAAAGGAACTTCTCTAGGCAGGAAACACAAGAGAAGGAAAAGACCTACAATAACAAAACAAAAACAATTAAGAAAATGGTAATAGGAACATACATATCAATAACTACCTTAAATGTAAACAGATTAAATGCTCCAACCAAAAGACATAGACTGGCTGAATGGATACAAAAACAAGACCGATATATATGCTGTCTACAAGAGACCCACTTCAGACCTAGGGACGCATACAGACTGAAACGGAGGGGATGGAAAAAGATATTACATGCAAATGGAAATCAAAAGAAAGCTGGAGTAGCAATTCTCATATCACACAAAATAGACTTTAAAATAAAGACTATTACAAGAAACAAAGAAGGACACTACATAATAATCAAGGGATCAATCCAAGAAGAATATATAACAATTGTAAATATTTATGCACCCAACATAGGAGCACCTCAATACATAAGGCAAATGCTAACAGCCATAAAAGGGGAAATCGACAGTAGCACAATCATAGTAGGGGACTTTAAGAGCCCACTTTCACCAATGGATAGATCATCCAAAATGAAAATAAGTAAGGAAACACAAGCTTTAAATGATACATTAATCAAGATGGACTTAATTGATACTTATAGGACATTCCATCCAAAAACAACAGAATACACTTTCTTCCCAAGTGCTCATGGAACATCCTCCAGGAAAAATCATATCCTGGGTCACAAATCAAGTCTTGGTAAATTTGAGAATTTTGAAATTGTATCAAGTTTCATTTCTGACCACAACACTATGAGACTAGATATCAATTACAGAAAAATATCTGTAAAAAATACCAACACATGGAGGCTAAAGAATACACTATTTAATAACAAAGACATCACTGAAGAAATCAAAGAGGAGATAAAAAAATACTGAGAAACAAATGACAATGAAAACAGGATGACCCCAAACCTATGGGATGCAGAAAAAGCAGCTCTAAGAGGGAAGTTTATAGCAATACAACCCTATCTCAAGAAATAAGAAACATCTCAAATAAACAACCTAACCTTAAACCTAAAGCAAATAGAGAAAGAACAAAAAAACCCCAAAGTTAGTAGAAGGAAAGAAATCATAAATATCAGAAAAGAAATAAATGAAAAAGAAATGAAGGAAAAGATAGCAAAGATCAATAAAACTAAAAGCTGGTTCTTTGAGAAGATAAACAAAATTGATAAACCATTAGCCAGAGTCATGAAGAGAAAAAGGCAGAATACTCAAATCAATAGAATAGGAAATGTAAAAGGAGAAGTAACAACTGACACTGCAGAAATAAAAGGGATCATGAGAGATTACTACAAGCAACTATATGCCAATAAAATGGACAACCTGGAAGAAATGGACAAATTCTTAGAAAAGCACAACCTTCTGAGACAGAACCAGGAAGAAACAGAAAATATAAACAGACCAATCACAAGAACTGAAATTAAGACTGTGATTAATAATCTTCAACGAAATAAAGCCCAGGACCAAATGGCTTCACAGGTGAATTCTATAAAACATTTAGAAAAGAGCTAACACCTATCCTTCTCAAACTCCTCCAAAATATAGCAGAGGGAAGAAA
Source organism: Lipotes vexillifer (assembly GCF_000442215.2). Taxonomy (NCBI): domain Eukaryota; kingdom Metazoa; phylum Chordata; class Mammalia; order Artiodactyla; family Lipotidae; genus Lipotes; species Lipotes vexillifer. The sequence goes on along the minus strand of NW_006778358.1, from coordinate 1,088,455 downwards.
ACTCCCAAACTCATTCTATGAGCCCAACATCACCCTGATACCAAAACCAGACGAAGATATCACAAAGAAAGAAAACTACAGGCTAATATCACTGATGAACATAGATGCAAAAATCCTCAACAAAATACTAGCAAACAGAATCCAACAGCACATTAAAAGGATCATTTGCCATGATCAAGTGGGGTTTATCCCAGGAATGCAAGGATTCTTCAATATATGCAAATCAATCAATGTAATACACTATATTAACAAATTGAAGGACGAAAACCATATGATAATCTCAATAGATGCAGAGAAAGCTTTTGACAAAATTCAACACACCTTTATGATATAAACCCTCCAGAAAGTAGGCATAGAGGGAACTTACCTCAGCATAATAAAGGCCATATGTGACAAACACACAGCCAACATTGTTCTCAATGGTGAAAAACTAAAATCATTTCCACTAAAGTCAGGAATAAGACAAGGTTTCTCACTATCACCACTATTATTCAACATAGTTTTGGAAGTTTTAGCCACAGCAATCAGAGAAGAAAAAGAAATAAAAGGAATCCAAATTAGAAAGGAAGAAGTGAAACTGTCACTGTTTGCAGATGGCATGATACTATACATAGACAATCCTAAAGATACTACCAGAAAACTACTAGAGCTAATCAATGAATTTGGTAGAGTAGCAGGATACAAAATTAATGCACAGAAATCTCTTGCATTCCTATACACTAATGATGAAAAATATGAAAGAGAAATTAAGGAAACACTCCCATTTACCATTGCCACAAAAAGAATAAAATACCTAGGAATAAACCTACTTAAGAGGACAAAAGACCTGCATGCAGAAAACTATAAGACACTGAAGAAAGAAATTAAAGATGATACAACAGATGGAGAGATATACTATGTTCTTGGATTGGAAGAGTCAACATTGTGAAAATGACTATACTACCCAAAGCAATCTAAAAATTCAATGCAATCCCTATCAAACTACAAATGACATTTTTCACAGAATTAGAATTAAAAATTTCACAATTTATATGGAAACACAAAAGACCCCTAGTAGCTAAAACAATCTTGAGAAAGAAAAGTGGAGCTGGAGAACTCAGGCTCCCTGACTTTAGACTATACTACAAAGCTACAGTAATCAAGACAGTATGGTACTGGCACAAAAAGAAAAATATAGATCAATGGAACAGGATACAAAGCCCAGAGATAAATTCACACACATTAAGTCACCTTATTTTAGATAAAGGAGGCAAGAATATACAATGGAGAAAAGACGGCCTCTTCAATAAGTGATGCTGGGAAAACTGGACAGCTACATGTAAAAGAATGAAATTAGAACACTCCCTAACACCATACAGAAAAATAAACTCCAAATGGATTAAAGACCTAAATATAAGGCCAGACACTATAAAACCCTTAGAAGAACACATAGGCAGAACACTCTATGACATAAATCACAGCAAGATCCTTTTTGACCTACCTCCTAGAGAAATGGAAATAAAAACAAAAATAAACAAATGGGACCTATTGAGACTTAAAGGCTTTTGCACAGCAAAGGAATCCATAAACAAGACAAAAAGACAACCCTTAGATTGAGAGAAAATATTTGCAAATGAAGCAACTGACAAAGCATTAATCTCCAAAATATACAGGCAGTTCATGCAGCTCAATATCAAAGAAAAAACAACCCAATCCAAAATGGGCAGAAGACCTAAATAGACATTTTTCCAAAGAAGACATACAGATTGCCTACAAACACATGAAAGAATGCTCAACATCACTAATCATTAGAGAAATACAAATCCAAACTACAATGTGGTATCACCTCACACCAGTCAGAATAGCCATCATCAAAAATCTACAAACAGGGCTTCCCTGGTGGCGCAGTGGTTGCGAGTCCGCCTGCCGATGCAGGGGACGCGGGTTCGTGCCCCGGTCCTGGAGGATCCCACGTGCCGCGGAGCGGCTGGGCCCGTGAGCCATGGCCGCTGAGCCTGCGCATCGGAGCCTGTGCTCCGCAACGGGAGGAACGCAACAGTGAGAGGCCCGCGTACCCCCCCCCCCAAAAAAAAAGAAAAGAAAAATCTACAAACGATAAGTGCTGTAGAGTGTGTGGAGAAAGGGAACCCTCTTGCACTGTTGGTAGGAATGTAAATTGATACAGCCAATATGGAGAACAGTATGGAGGTTCCTTAAAAAAGTAAAAATAGAACTACCATATGACTCAGCACTACTCAGCATATACCCTGAGAAAACTATAATTCAAAAAGAAGCATGTACCACAGTGTTCATTGCAACACTATTTACAATAGCCAGGACGTGGAAGCAACCTAAGTGTCCATTGACAGATGAATGGATAAAGAAGATGTGCACATATATGCAATGGAATATTACTCAGCCATAAAAAGAAATGAAATTGAGTTATTTGTAGTGAGGTGGATGGACCTAGAGACTGTCATACAGAGTGAAGTAAGTGAGAAAGAGAAAAACAAATACCGTATGCTAACACATATATATAGAGTCTAAGAAATAAAAAAGGTTCTGATGAACCTAGGGGCAGGAAATGAATAAAGATACAGATGTAGAGAATGGACTTGAGGACACGAGGAGGGAGAAGGGTAAGCTGGGATGAAGTGAGAGAGTGGCATGGGCATATATACACTACCAAATGTAAAATAGATAGCTAGTGGGAAGCAGCCGCATAGCACCGGGAGATCAGCTCTGTGTTTTGTGATCACCTAGAAGGGTGGGATAGGGAGGGTGGGAGGGAGACCCAAGAGGGAGGAGATATGGGGATATATGTATATGTATAGCTGATTCACTTTGTTATAATCAGAAACTAATACACCATTGTAAAGCAATTATGCTCCAATAAAGATGTTAAAAAAAAAAAAAAGAAAAGAAGAGGATAAGCTTTTAATTTCTGCTTGTGTAGATGTGGCAGAAGAGAATAGAGTAACTGCCACTCAGCAGAACTGTTATCCACTGCCCCACCCACTCTGAAAACGCCAGGACTCTGAAAACCCCAGGACCCATTGAGATTTGACAAAGACAGGCAAGTTGTTTAATATCTCCTGGTTCCTCCCAGAAGGACTCCGGTGCCCATCCTAGCAACGTACAGAAAAAAATTGTTTCATCTTTAATGAAAATGAGAGATGTATCAGCGAACATTGTCTTCTGAAGTCAAAATATATGAAGAATTTCAGAATGTTGAAAACAATATAGAAAGTTGTCTGCACTCTCCAGACACTTCAATGTCTTGAACGCAAAAATGGTGATGGTAGGGCTTCCCTGGTGGCACAGTGGTTGAGAGTCCGCCGGCCGGTGCAGGGGACATGGGTTCGTGCTCCGGTCCGGTAAGATCCCACAGCCTGTGCGTCTGGAGCCTGTGCTCCGCAACGGGAGAGGCCACAGCAGTGAGAGGCCCACGTACCTCAAAAACAAACAAACAAACAAACAAAAAATGGTGATGGTGAGGAGCGATCCTAGATGGAAGGAGGCTGAAGAGACGGAATAATCAAATATAACATGTGAATCTTGAATGGATCTTAGATCCGGGAAAAAAAAAGGTGCGAAAGATGTTTTGGGGAACAACTGAAAATAATTGAAATATGGACTCTGTATTACATAATGTTATTGATTTGAGGTTAATCTTAAGTGTGGCATTGATATCCTCGTTATAGAGAAGACCCTTATTCTTGGAACATAAATGGTAAAATTTTCAAGCTGAGGTCTAATGATGACTTCAATTTGCTGTCCAATCATTCAGAAGAAAACAAGTAGGTTGAAGTAGATAAAACAGCCAAATATTAACAGCTGGTGAATCTGTGGGACAGGAATACAGGTGTTTCATGATATTATGTATTGAGGTTTTTTGAGAATTTGAAAATTTTCCAAATAAAATGCTGGGGGGACATGGTCCCTAATACAGTCCCTTTTTTCTGGAATGCCATGTACAAAGTTCATCTCACAAATCAGTAGTCATCCTCTGAATGCTCTCTGTGTGCAGGGGTCTTCTTGAGACATATTTTACTGTTTCTTTTTTCTCAATAACTGCAGAAAAATTTTTTTTTGGCAGTGCTGACATTGCTCAAATTATTTTATTTTTCTTTAACTGTTTCTTTGATTCTATTTTGTTTTTCCCGGAATGGTGCCTTGGCTGTGTACACAGCACTCTGGAAATAACTGTTATAATTGTTTAAAGTTAATTCTAGTTTAAATAACTGTCACTTGTACAGTGAATCACCTTGGGTATTCTACTTCACATTTTCGGGGTTGTTATCTTCCCCATCCCCAAAATGCCCTTTTTTGAACACTCAATCTCCCAGATTTCCTCTCTCGGGTGATGGGTGTCTGAGGTGCCCAGGGCTCATGCTCTCTCTGGGAGTGGCCACAAGATGGCAGTGTTTCAGACATTGTTCTACTAGGACAGAAGACCTGCGAGTGTGGCTGAGGGCTGAAGAGGGCATCCATGGCAGAAGGTTGGCAGATCTGATGCTGTGCTCATCATCCAAAAGGTTTGAAACAAAGACTTGGATGGTGTATTGGGGAAAAGAAAATATGAACTGTCTTTGTTATATTCTTTGCCTAGAGCTCGAGCAGTTTATATAGCAATCGTCCCATGAAACTCCAGGAAGTATTTTCTTGTCTGTACCAATGCTAAGTTTGTCATTTCCTCTAGCTATTTATGTGGCAATGTACTATTGCAAGGGTTCCACCTAGCAGTTCTCTCTGTTAGCACATGACCTATTCAGTTTACTACTTAAGAACTGTAAACTACATTCAACTCTCTTTTTGTGGCATGAATTCTAAACACAGTTAGAATGTTCTTCCCTCCTAGGGGTATCCATAGAATTATGGATGGATGAGTGTTTCCATTACACTTCCATTAACCTAAAAATCAAAGGAGAAAATGTTTCTCAATTAGAACCTTTATATAAGTTATAAGCTTTAGTAAGTTCAGTCTTTAAAATATTGGGCTTTCATATAATAGTCTGTGAAGAGCTAATGATTGAAATGTATGATTCCTATGTTCCTGTGACAAAGAAATACAAGGTCATTTTTGTCCAAAGTCCAGTGCAGACTAAGAAAATTCCAGAGGAGCCTCATAGACATAAAACTTGATGGCTCTGCAGTTATCTTTGGAGGAGCTTCAAACTGAGACTCTAGATCACTGTAAATGTCTAGGAGAGTTTGGGGTTGGTGAAGCCAAACCCAAAACTTATGAAGAAGTGAGGAGGCTGCCATGGGACCCTCTCAGCGAGTTTGGTCTCCCTGCTCCATAAATATGCTTGTAGGCTCATCTCTGGTGTGCCTCTTTGTCAGGGTCCCTTCTCAAATCTGCTGAGAGAGCTTAACGTCTGGAGAAGCATCATTTGGGTTCTTTTCCTCTGACAGCCTCTTGATGAATTCTTCCCCCAAATGGACACTTGACCAACTATGCTTAATGGATTATCTTGTTAGAGCAGTATAACCTTAGGATTATCCAAAGCTGAATGAAGTGCAAATGTTTGTCTTTCACTTGATGGACCCACAAACTGAAGGAGCCTCGGCTCATTGATCAGGTCAACTGACAAAATGGCTTTTTGGTGTGTAAGGATACAGTGATGTGCATGGCAAAGCCCATGCCTGGGTTTATATCTATGAACCCAAATAATCATAATCTGCTTAGTGGGTAGAGTATATTTTGCTATTTAGAAATTATGGATTACCTTTTGTTTCTGGTTTCTAAAAACTCCAGGGGTTAATTGTGGGGTCTGTTATTTTCCTTATAAACACCCTAAGTCAGTACTTTGCCTCCGATGACAGGACACACTATTGTTATCAAGACTTGATTCCTAAGATCTGCATTGATTGTAGGTTAGTATCTCCTCCAGGTTGGAACTCACTTTATCACCCTGTAAAATAACGACTAGAGCTCAAGTTTTCGTAACAGATCTTGTCTTTTCCAGTTGCTGGTAGAACTTTAACATCAGGAACGGACCAGAGTAATTTACAAATGCATTCAGGCAGCTATTTCTCGATTAGTCACATGAAGTTACCACAGCTTCTAACATTTGTTCATTTCAATATGTTAGCAAATTGTACCGTGGTAGATCGTTAGGAAAGAAATTATCCAGGGCATCCCATTTTGTTTTTTCTTAACATCTTTATTGGAGTATAATTGCTTTACAATGTTGTGTTAGTTGCTGATGTATAACAATGTGAATCAGCTATATGGCTATACATATACATATGTCCCCATATCCCATCCCTCTCGCGGCTCCCTCAAAACCTCCTTATCCCACCCTCTAGGTGGTCCTGGAGCTCCAAGCTGATTTCCCTGTGCTATGCAGCTGCTTCTCACTAGCTATCTATTTTACATTTGGTAGTGTAAATATCTCCATGCCACTCTCTCATTAAGTCCCAGCTTACCCTTCCACCTCCCCGTGTCCTCAAGTCCATTCTCTACATCTGTGACTTTATTCCTGTCCTGACCCTAGGTTTGTCAGAACTTTTTCTTTTTTTAGATTCCATATATATATGTTAGCATACAGTATTTGTTTTTCTCTTTCTGACATGCTTCACTCTACATGACAGTCTCTAGGTCCATCCACCTCACTACAAATAACGCAATTTCATTTCTTTTCATGGCTGAGTGATATTCTATTGTATGTTTGTGCCACATCTTCTTTATCCATTCAACTGTCGATGGACACTTAGGTTGCTTCTATGTCCTGGCTATTGCAAATAGAGTTGCAATGAACACTGTGGTACATGCTTCTTTTTGAATTATAGTTTTCTCAGGGTATATGCTGAGTAGTGCTGGGTCATATGGTAGTTCTATTTTTAGCTTTTTAAAGACCCTCCATACTGCTATCCATAGTGGCTGTATCAATTTACATTCCCACCAACAGTGCAAGAGGGTTCCCTTTTCTCCACACCCTCTCCAGCACTTATTGTTTGCAAATTTTTTGATGATGGCCATTCTGACTGGTGTGAGGTGATACTGCACTGTAGTTTCAATTTGCATTTCTCTAAATGATTAGTGATGTTGAGCATTCTTTCATGTGTTTGTTGGCAATCTGTATATCTTCTTTGGAGAAATGTCTGTTTAGGTCTTCTGCCCATTTTTGGATTGGGTTTTTTTTTTGATATTGAGCTTCATAAGCTGCTTGTAAATTTTGGAGCTGAATCCTTTGTTTGTTGCTTCGTTTGCAAATATTTTCTGCCATTCTGAGGGTTGCCTTTTCATCTTGTTTATGGATTCCTTTGCTGTGCAAAAGCTTTTAAGTCTCATTAGGTCCCATTTGTTTATTTTTGTTTTTATTTCCATTTCTCTAGAAGGTGGGTCAAAAAGGATCTTGCTGTGGTTTATGTCATAGAGTGTCCTGCCTATGTTTTCCTCTAAGGGTTTTATAGTGTCTGGCCTTACATTTAGGTCTTTAATCCATTTTGAGTTTATTTTTTGTGTATGGTGTTAGGGAGTGTTCTAATTTCATTCTTTTACATGTAGCTGTCCAGTTTTCCCAGCACCACTTATTGAAGAGGCTGTCTTTTCTCCATTGTATATTCTTGCCTCCTTTATCAAAGAGAAGGTGATCATATGTGCATGGGTTTATCTCTGGGCTTTCTATCCTGTTCCATTGATCGATATTTCTGTTTTTGTGCCAGTACCATACCATCTTGATTACTGTAGCTTTGTAATATCATCTGAAGTCGGGGAGCCTGATTCCTCCAGCTCCATTTTTCTTTCTCAAGATTGCTTTGACTATTTGGGGTCTTTTGTGTTTCCATACTAATTGTGAATTTTTTTGTTCTAGTTCTGTGAAAAATGCCATTGGTAATTTAATAGGGATTGCATTGAATCTGTAGATTGCTTTGGGTAGTAGAGTCATTTTCACAATGTTGATTCTTCCAATCCAAGAACATTGTATATCTTTCCATCTGTTTATATCATCTTTGGTCTCTTTCATCAGTGTCATAGTTTTCTGCATACAGGTCTTTCGTTTCCTTAGGTAGGTTTCTTCCTAGGTATTTTATTCTTTTTGTTGCAATGGTAAATGGGAGTGTGTCCTGAATTTCTCTTTCAGATTTTTAATCATTAGTGTATAGGAATGCAAGAGATTTCTGTGCATTAATTTTGTACCCTGCTACTTTAGCAAATTCATTGATTAGCTCTAGTAGTTTTCTGGTAGCATCTTTAGGATTCTCTACGTATAGTATCATGTCATCTGCAAACAGTTACAGTTTCACTTCTTCTTTGCTGATTTGGATTCCTTTTATTTCTTTTTCTTCTCTGATTGCTGTGGTTCAGACTTCCAGACTATGCTGAATAATAGTGGTGAGAGTCGGCAAACTTGTCTTGTTCCTGATCTTAGTGCAAATGGTTTCAGTTTTTCACCACTGAGAATGATGTTGGCCATGGGTTTGTCATATATGGCTTTTATTATGTTGAGGTAAGTTCTGTCTATGCCTACTTTTTGGAGAGTTTGTATCATAAAGGTGTGTTGGATTTTGTTGAAAGCTTTTTCTGCATCTATTGAGATTAACATATGGTTTTTCTCCTTCCATTTGTTAACATGGTGTATCACGTTGATTGATTTGCATATATTGAAGAATCTTTGCATTCCTGGGATAAACCCCACTTGATCACGGCAAATGATCCTTTTAATGTGCCTCTGGGTTCTGTTTGCTAGTATTTTGTTAAGGATTTTTGCATCTATGTTCATCAGTGATATTGGCCTGTAGTTATCTCTTTTGGTGACATCTTTGTCTAGTTTTGGTATCAGGGTGATGGTGCCCTCTTAGAATGAGTTTGGGAGTGTTCCTCCCTCTCTATGTTTTGGAAGAGTTTGAGAAGGATAGGTGCTAGCTCCTCTCTAAATATTTTAAAGAATTCACGTGTGAAGCCATCTGGTCCTGAGCTTTTGTTTGTTGGAAGATTTTTAAACAGTTTCAATTTCAGTACTTGTGATTGATCTGTTTATATTTTCTGTTGCTTCCTGGTTCAGTCTCAGAAGGTTGTGCTTTTCTAAGAATTTGTCCATTTCTTCCAGGTTGTCCATTGTTTGGAAACACAGTTGCTTGTAGTAAGTGCTCATTATCCATTGTATTTCTGCAATGTCAGTTGTTACTTCTCCTTTTTCATTTCTAATTATATTAATTTGAGTCTTCTCCCTTTTTTTCTTGATGAGTCTGGCTAATGGTTTATCAATTTTTTTAATGTTCTCAAAGAACAAGCTTTTAGTTTTATTGATCTTTGCTATTATTTCCTTCATTTCTTTTTCATTTATTTCTGATCTGATCTTTATGATTTCTTTCCTTCTTCTAAGTTTGGGTTTTTTTGTTCTTCTTTCTCTAATTGCTTTAGGTTTAAGGTTAGGTTGTTTATTTGAGATGTTTCTTGAGGTAGGATTTTATTGCTATAAACTTCCCTCTTAGAGCTGATTTTTCTGCATCCCATAGGTTTGGGGTGGTCGTGTTTTCATTGCCATTTGTTTCTAGGTATTATTTTATTTCCTCTTTGATTTCTTCAGTGATCTCTTGATTATTAAGTAGTGTATTGTTTACCTTCCATGTATTTGTATTTTTTACAGTTTTTTTCCTGTTATTGATATCTAGTCTCATAGTTTTGTGGTCGGAAAAGATACTGGACATGATTTCAATTTTCTTAAATTTACCAAGGCTTGATTTGTGACCCAAGATATGATCTATCCTGGAGGATGTTCCATGAGCACTTGAGAAGAAAGTGTATTCTGTTGTTTTTGGATGGAATATCCTATAAATATCAATTAAGTCCATCTTGTTTAATGTACCATTTAAAGCTTGTGTCTCCTAATTTATTTTCATTTGGGTTTGTCTGTCCATTGGTGAAAGTAGGGTGTTAAAAGTCCCGTACTATGATTGTGCTACTGTCGATTTCCCCTTTTATGGCTGTTAGCATTTGCCTTATGTATTGAGGTGCTTCTATGTTGGGTGCATAAATATTTACAATTGTTATATATTCTTCTTGGATTGATCCCTTGATCATTATGTAGTGTCCTTCTTTGTCTCTTGTAATAGTCTTTATTTTAAAGTTTATTTTGTGTGATATGAGAATTGCTACTCCAGCTTTCTTTCGATTTCCATTTGCATGTAATATCTTTTTCCATCCCCTCCGTTTCAGTCTGTATGTGTCCCTAGGTCTGAAGTGGGTCTCTTGTAGACAGCATATATATCGGTCTTGTTTTTGTATTCATTCAGCCAGTCTGTGTCTTTTGGTGGGAGCATTTAATCCATTTACATTTAAGGTAATTATCAATATGTATGTTTCTATTACCATTTTCTTAATTGTTTTGTGTTTGTTATTGTAGGTCTTTTCCATTTCCTGTGTTTCCTGCCTAGAGAAGTTCCTTTAGCATTTGTTGTAAAGCTGGTTTGGTGGTGCTGAATTCTTCAGCTTTTGCTTGTCTGTAAAGGCTGTAATATCTCTGTCGTATCTGAATGAGATCCTTGCTTGTTAGGGTAATCTTGGTTGTAGGTTTGTCCCTTTCAACACTCTAAATATGTCTTACCACTCACTTCTGGCTTGCAGAGTTTCTGCTGAAAGATCAGCTGTTAATCTTATGAGGATTCCCTTGTATGTTAATTGCTGGTTTTCCCTTGCTGCTTTTAATATTTTTCTTTGTATTTAATTTTTGATAGTTTGATTAATATATGTCTTGGCGTGTTTCTCCTTGGATTTATCCTGTATGGGACTGTCTCACTTCCTGGACTTGATTGACTATTTCCTTTCCCATATTTGGGAAATTTTCAACTATAATCTCTTCAAATATTTTCTCAGACTCTTCATTTTTCTCTTCTTCTTCAGGGACCCCTATAATTCGAATGTTGGTGCATTTAATGTTGTCCCAGAGGTCTCTGAAATTGTCCAAAATTCTTTTCATTCTTTTTTCTTTATTCTGCCCTGAGGTAGTTATTTTCACTATTTTATCTTCCAGGTCACTTATCCATTCTTCTGCCTCAGTTATTCTGTTATTGTTTCCTTCTAGAGAATTTTAAATATCTTTTACTGTGTTGTTTATCATTGTTTGTTTGCTCTAGTTCTTCTAGGTCCTTGTTAAACATTGCTTGTATTTTCTCCATTCTGTTCCAAGATTTTGGATCATCTTTACTATCATTACTCTGAATCCTTTTTCAGGTAGACTGCCTATTTCCTCTTTATTTGTTTGGTCTGGTGGATTTTTACCTTGCTCCTTCATCTCCTGTGTATTTCTCTGTCTTCTCTTTTTGTTTAACTTACTGTGTTTGGGGTCTCCTTTTCATAGGCTGTATGTTCATATTTCCCTTTTGTTTTGGTGTCTGCCCCCAGTGGCTAAGGTTGGTTCAGTGGGTTGTGTAGGCTTCCTGGTGGAGGGGACTGGTGCCTGTGATTTGGTGGATGAAGCTGGATCTTGTCTTTCTGGTGGGCAGGACTGCATCTTGTGGTGTGTTTTGGGGTGTCTGTGACCTTATTATAATTTTAGGCAGCCTCTCTTGTAATGGGTGGGGTTGTGTTCCTGTCTTGCTAGTTGTCCATCACTGTAGCCTGCTGGTTGTTGAGTGGAGCTGGGTCCTCACATTGACATGGAGATCTCTGGGAGAGCTTTCAGTATTTGATATTACATTGGGCTGGGAGGTCTGTCGTGGACCAATATTCTGAACTCGGCTTTCCGACCTCAGAGGCTCTGGCCTGACACCGGCCAGAGCACCAAGACCCTGTCTGCCACACGGCCCAGAAGAAAAGGGAGAAAAAAAGAAGAAAGAATGTTATTAAAATAAAAATTAAAAAATAATTAAAAGAAAAAGAAAGAAAGAAAGAAGAGAGAGGCTGAACCAAAACATAAATCTGCCAATGATAACAAGTGCTAAAAACTATACTAAAAAAAAAACAAAGAAAAACAGACAGACAGAACCCTAAGACAAATGTCAAAAGCAAAGCTATAGAGACAAAATCACGAAAAGAAGCATACACATACACACTGACAAAAAGAGAGAAAGGAAAAACTATATATATCTATGTATAAAGAAAAGGAAGAGAACAATTAAATCAGTAAACAAATCTACCAATGAAAATAAACTCTAAATGCTAAACTAAGATGAATATAAAACTAGAAACAAATTAGATGCAGAAAGCAAACCCCAAGTCTACAGTTTCTCCCAAAGTCCACCTCAGTTTGGGATGATTCGTTGTCTATTCATGTATTCCACAGATGCAGGTACATCAGGTTGATGGTGGAGGTTTAATCCTCTGTTCCTGAGGCTGCTAGGAGAGATTTCCTTTTCTCTTCTTTGTTCACACAGCTCCTGGGGTTCAGCTTTGGATGTGGCCCCGCTTCTGTGTGTAGGTCACCTGAGGGCATCTGTTCTTCGCTCAGACAGAATGGGGTTAAAGGAGCAGCTGATTCAGGGGCTCTGGCTTACTCAGGCCAGGAGGAGGGAGGGGTACAGAATGTGGGGCAAGCCTGTGGTGGCAGAGGCTGGTATGACATTACAATAGCCTGAGATGTGCCGTGTGTTCTCCTGGGGAAGTTGTCCCTGCATCACGGGACCCTGACAGTGGCAGGCTGCACAGGGTTCCAGGAGTGGAGGTGTGGATAGTGGCCTGTGCTTGCACACAGGGTTCTTGGTGGCTGCAGCAGTAGCCTTAGCATCTCATGTCCGCCTCTGGGGTCCGCGCTGAGAGCTGCGGCTCGTGCCCATCTCTGGAGCTCGTTTAGGCGGTGCTCTGAATCCCCTCTCCTCACGCACTCCGAAACAATGGTCTCTTGCCTCTTAGGCAGGTCCAGACTTTTTCCCGTACTCCCTCTCGGCTAGCTGTGGCGCACTAGCTCCCTTCAGGCTGTGTTCACACAGCCAACTCCGGTCCTCTCCCTGGGGTCTGACCTCCAAAGCTGGAGCTTCAGCTTCCAGACCCCACCCGCCCCAGTGCATGAGCAGACAAGCCTCTCGGGCTGGTGAGTGCCGGTCGGCACCGATCCTCTGTGCGGGAATCTCCCTGCTTTGCCCTCCGCACCCCTGTTGCTGTGCTGTCCTCCTTGGCTCCAAAGCTTCCCCACATCCACCCACTGTCTCCACCAGCGAAGGGCCTTCCTAGTGTGTGGCAACTTTTCCTCCTGCACAGCTCCCTCCCAGAAGTGCAGGTTCCATCCCTATTCTTTTGTCTCTGTTTATTCTTTCTTCTTTTGCCCTACACAGGTACGTGGGGGGTTTCTTGCCTTTTGGGAGGTCTGAGGTCTTCTGCCAGCATTCAGTTCTGTAGGATTTGTTCCACAGGTACATGTATTTCTGATGTATCTGTGGGGAGGAAGGCGATCTCCACGTCTTACTCCTCCGCCACCTTGAAGGACCCCTCCCCATTTTTTTTTAAAGTGATTCCAGTATCCTGCAAGATTTAAAGATTCCAACATTTAACAAAAGCTGGTGGTTACCTAGACTTTCAGAAACAAAGATTTCAAGACAACAGTTTAAGTGAGAAGACGTCCTCTCTTATGGTTCAAAGAATGTAAATTCTAGGATGGTTTAAATACCAAATGCATCAGAGTTGCCTTCATTTGAGTGGAAATTCAGCACTAAATCCCTCAACAGAGATTAGTTCAGTGTTGGAGATTTGATTTCGCCCCAATTGCTACGTCTTTCAAGGCATGGGTCCCCACTGCTGTTAGATGTGTTACCATCTTCTCTCCTTAGAATGCTAACTATTTCAGATCTTAGAAGATAGTACAGCTCCATGGGTCATCTTCTGTTTCTTTCTGTTACTCCTGATATTTAAAGAGAAAAATCCTTGGCATGTTCCCCCTTTAAGAGCAGAAATATCACAGAGTAGGATCTGGGACAATTTTGGCCACTCACTCCTGTACTCCTAAGCCCTCTCTCCCCATCCTCCCCAACTCTGAGAATATAAGTGAATGTGACAATGTCCGTAATAAAGTGACAGAGAGCCATAAAAACATAGTGGATGACATAATTTTTCCAAATGGGCTTACCAGGACTCTAATTCTGGATGATAGGCCATTTGATCCAGGCCTTGAAGGGTATGCAGTATTTTAAAAGGCATTTTGGGGAAAGTGGACCTTTAGTCAGCAGTGGCAGTAAGAACAGATGTGAAGAATGTTTGGCAAATTTGTTGAATGCCAAGTATCCCGATACACCTGGACAAGAGTGTGCATGTGCCTGAAGCATAGAATACAAGGGAAACCTGGAAAATTAGGTTAGGTCTAGAGCAAGGATGACCCAGAATGTCATGCTGAGAGGCTTGATTTCCAGTCTTGAAGCAACATGAACCACTGGCAGTATTTGAAAAAAGGAGTGACCTACTCAGATAGTCAGTAATAAGGCATGTCCCCTGTGCAGGCCCTGTTCCAGCGCTTCCCATATGCTAATGCATTGCATTCTCTCAACAATCCCAGAGAATAAATACAATTGCTCTCACTTAGATGGAAGCACAGGGAAGTTGAGTAATTTGCTCAAGGTCACATAGCAAGAAGTAGCAGAGCCAGAACTGTACCTGTAGCCTGGCTCCTGAGCCTGGACTCTAAACCTTCACATTGTTTGGGGGCAGGATCAGCCTGGAGAGAAGCCAGAGGGAAGGAGAAGGTGTTGCAATAACAGCAAGAGGCAAGAGGGGCTCAAACTAGGGAGTTCAAGGGGCAGAGCGGAGATGACAAAAGAGACAGATGCAAATGATCTTGCAGAGGAAACAGTAACTTTGGCCTTGATAGAAAAGTAAATCGGGACTTCTCTAGCAGTCCAGGTCCAGTGGTTAAGACTTTGTGTTTCAAATGCAGTGGGTGCTGGTTTGATCCCTCATCAGGGATATTGCATGGTGTTGCAAAAAAGAAAACACAGTCAGAAAGCACAAGATATGAAGTCCCAGAATATTAATACAAGAGCATAGAGAAACCCTCAAAAGAGTGAGAATGAATAAAATATAATCCTATTTAAAAAAAAGAAAAGAAAAGTAAAAGTCAACTGTTCACATGTCATGGTTTCAAATCCACCCACTGTTCTCTTAACCACTCCTCCTATACTACTCACCTTGCACTTACCTACTTCCTTCCATTCTCCAGGTAAGATCTCACCTGGGCAGAGTCAAGGAAGGTCACTACTTAGTTCATTCTAAACACTCAACATTTGTGTTGATGTATCACTTTTCTGGAAGCTACATCACCTTGTTTGGTGAAACTTGTAAGTCTATTCCCCATGATAACTGAGATGTGTCTAGAGATGTGTCTAGAGAGATGTACTTGTCTTTTTTTTTTTTTTAATTCAAAGGAAAGACCTTATATTTAACCCAGACCTTAAGTCTTTTTAGAAAATATCTGAATAGAATAGAATGAAAATGTCATCTCATTGTTTTGGAACTCTCTACTCTCAACTTTGGACCACTCATTTGCTATATGTGGTTTATTAATCACTTAGAACAACCTCACTGGTTTCCTTATCGCATCTTGATTTCATGAGAAACCTTGGCTGGAAAAGGCCTCTCTCAAGCTAGGAATTCTTATGACAGAGGTTCTTGTTAAAAACATTGAATTGTGATATTAGTGTGGTATCTTAATTTATTAAATTTACCTTAGTAAGGGAGTTGATATCCTTGTAACAATATTGATGATAGCATGTCTTGGGTTTATAAAGAAACTTTTTACCTAACTGACTGGAAACCATCAGGGGAAGACAGGAAACCCAATGCTGTAAATAAATTTGACACTAATAATTTCTATACGTTTCTTGAGTCAGCCATGTAAAAAAGTAGAAAGTGCCATGATATTAATGCAGGTATTGCACAATGAGCTAAAAAAAAGACTGTATTCAACAAGTTTGGAGAAGCAATAGTTTAGGAAGAACTATAAAGAATGTCTGGATGGGCACCAGTCCTGGGAAGTTGAGAAGAAAGCATAAAATTGGGGTTTGTAGCATGTGGTGCTAGACAGGTCTCCATGGGGCTGATTCTAGCAGGATGAAAAGTTACATTTATCGAGTGTCTATCGACAGCTGTGCCTATTCCAATGGTGTTAAGCCTAACCATTTTCTGGGTATTTTTGTCCCAGAGAAGGCTATTTTCCATAGTCCTATACAAGTAGTAAGTGATGGAGTGAAGCTTATGATCCCGGTCTGCCCGACTCTGTGACCAAGCCTTCTGCCTCAAGTGACTGAAGGTAGCAGTCATCCTTAGTAGCTCAACAGGGTCTTTAGCTGTGGAAGAGACTCTATCAATCATTTTAACATCATTGCTCATCAGCAATACAGAAACTTTCTCTCCCTAGGGATATTTATGTGAAAACATAATCATAAATAATAAAACATAAGTAATAAAAACCCGTAATCTTTGTTTCTTAACAAAGTTACAGGAGCAACTGTGTTTGACTTGATTTCTCCCGTAATCCTGAAATGGTGCTGGTGGAATCTAGAGATAGCTAGAATTTATGATCAATGGTAATTGTGAGCAATGTAATAATCATGACAGCAGTGACTTAGACTTCCATGTACATTCCTATCCAATAACTCAAAGGGAAATTCATGTAACCCATGATTTACAGAAATGTGATGTCAACATATTCAATACTTTTCTTGGGTTGGTAATATAAAAATAATTGTATAGTGGCAGGGAAATTCAAAATGGGACATGGAATCATAGATTTCAGATTCTTGCCAAGTAGCTGATTATCTAGAATGGCTAAAGTATTAGTTCATGAGTATCATGTAATGCACTGCCACATGTATTACCATATACTACCATGTTGAGTGCCATCCAAACTCCATGGCAGTGCTTTCTCATCTGGTCAGTCAAAAAAATTCACTTGCTTTTCTCTAGAGAGGGAGAGGTTGGCCAGAGAGGAGAAAAATTCCTATAAGCAAAAGGCAAGCAATTTTCAACATTTCTTGGTTTGTTTACCTTCATGATGCCTTCTGTTCTGCTTACCCAAGGTTTCATATTACTCCAAGAGTAGGATGAAGTTTAAGTCGATATTGATAATTTTTGTGGCTTTACTGAGAAAGAGAGAAGTTGCTCGTCCAAGTGCATCACATGGAACTACTGTCCTGACAAGAAGAGAATGGTGATATCCAGCAACTTCCACCTTCCTGGCTGTGCTTACATAACCCACTAATTATGCAGAATAAACCTGTTCCATGTCATCTCCCTGTACCTTTGATGCCCCCCATTTTTCTTTCTCTCCTTAAGGATATTTACACGAAAACATCTTTGTTTCTAGAGAGTTTGTTTTTCCTTCTCTTTTTGAGGGCTACCCTCCCTTTGAAAATACTGACTTTTGTCTCCCACCTCAGAAGGATGGGTTTGTACTGCTCTGCTTTTAACAACACAGGTCAGTTGCTAGGGAAACATGTAACTTCAATGGAAGGCTCTGAGTTAAAATAGACAAGCTTTTAGTGTAATTGGAACCAACGATATGCATGAACAGTAACGTTTGCTGATAAATTCTGTATTAATGAATTGGACTTAGCTTCTTTCCAAAGGGCCACTGTTAGCCTTCTAGCAGAAGGTGATGGTTTTGAAAAAATCTTGTAAAAAGACTTCTTAAAAAAAGACTTCTTGCATCCTGACAAATTATAAAAGATCTTTTGAAAGACCTCTTTAAAGGATCTTGCATCCTTACAAATTATTTAAGGATTCTTAATAATATTAACCATGTTATAGCTAAATTTTGAGCCCTTGCTTTAAATTAAACACTGTGCTGAGCACTTAACAAGCATTAAGAGGCTGAAGGTGAATTACTAGTTACTATGGTAGTTTCAGGTAGGGGTTTCTATTTCTGCATTTTACAGATGAAGAACTCGAGTAACAGAGGGGCTAAATAGCTCAGCGAAGCACATCTGGGGAGTAAAGTGGGGCAGTGGTGATCTGAACTCAGGGCACCTGACATTATGGTGGTAGATGTCCTTAGCTGTTAAGTTATACTACCACCCAATCACGATCACGTTGGTTGTTCATACATAAAGTCAAATTTTAAAAACTGATAGTTAAAGAACCAGAAAGTAAGAATTCCATAGGATAATCAAAATTTTCCCACAATGGACTTTTTTTTCTTACTTTGTCAATTGTAAAGTAAATAAGAGTCTGGGTTATACAGTACGTCCTTGTTGGTTATCTATTTTAAATATAGCAGTGTGCAGGGAACTCTGCTTGGTGTTCTATAATAACCTAAATGAGAAAAGAATTTGATAAAAAATAGATACATGTATATGTATAACAGAATCACTTTGCTGTACACCTGAAACTAACACAACACTGTTAATCAACCATACTCCAATATAAAATAAAAATTAAAAAAAAAAGAGTCTGGGTTTTTTTTTTTGTGGGGGGAGAAGGGGTGGTTTTTTTCTTCATGCACAGACAGAGGGCTAACCTCCAGAACATCATTTATTTTTAAAGTAACCTCAATCATATCAATCCTTAGCAAAATGGCAGTCGTAGGGCTGGAGGTGACATGGCTCAGCCCACAGGAAACAGATCTGCTCTCACTTGTTTCTTACCGTCTCCTTTGCACTGAATTATTTCTTAAGCTATTTATTGGACAAGGCTCATTTAATGATGAGACAGAATCAAGATCTGGTGGGTGACGAATAGCCACCTAGAAGAGGTGTGTGTATGGGATTAAACAGAGAGATAAGCTGTTCTTCCTCGGATGTGCTCTTAAGGAGCAGCATCCTTTTCTCTGCAAAGGAAATAGCCTTTCCTCAGAGAGCTGCTACAACGAGTAAGTGTTCTTGAGATCAAGTGGGCTGTCTCCTTAGTGGTGCTTTTCTGTATATACATAGAGTGATGTAGGAGTCCTTTCAAAATGGAAAAGTAACTTGAACTTGCAATGAACTGAAATAATAAATTAAACTAATATAAACAACAATGAACATTTCCGACTTTTCAAACTTTTTAAATTAGGAAAAATTTTTAGGAAGAACAGAATGTTGCTCTCCTGTAATTCCTGTTTTCCACTGAAAAAGTCTCAGAATTAATCACAGGCATATCACTGAGGTCTTTACAAACACAGTTCTGTTTGGCTGGATTAGATTTGGGCTTTTCCCTCATTGTCTCCACTATTTCAAAGAACACAGTATATTTTAACTTTTGTGAAAACTCCCTTTAATGAAAACAAAACTAATAATTAATGGTCTCAGTAGCTTGGTTGCCAAGAGTCTCTGTGGCTCTTTTCTGCTTATATATCTGCAGGGATGGACACAGCATACCAACAAGTCTTTTGACACATTTTCTGTTTCCTCTTCTCTGTGTACCTTGTAACCAGCTAATGTCCAATAGCAAGGTTAAAAAATATTTGTTATTATTATGATAGAAAATTGGTAGATCAAATGTGTCCCTTAAATGTAAAACATACTTTTGAGTAACAGGCAAATTAGTGGGATGCTTTAGATCAGGAGTTTGTCATCACGTTGACTTTGGGATGGTCTGGACCAGTGTGTGTGTGTGTGTGTGTGTGTGTGTGTGTGTATGCACTTAAGTGGGCATGACTGTGCTGGCTCAGAAAGGACCTGAGCATATGGGGATGTATGTATACATATAGCTGATTCACTTTGTTATGTGGCAGAAGCTAACACACCATTATAAAGCAATTATACTCCAAAAAAGATGTTAAAATAATAAATAAATAGATAAATAAATAAAAGGATCTGAGCACACACAGTACAATATTTAAGGAGGGCCTCACTCTCTGGGTTGTACAAGTGCAGGGTTCGTACTGGGGAGCCAGTGCCTCCTTAACTATTGGCTCTCTCTCTCTCTCTCTCTCTTTCTCTCTCTCTCTCTCTCTCTCTCTCTCTCTTTCTGTGTGTGTGTGTGTGTGTGTGTGTGTGTGTGTGTGTGTGTGTGTGTGTGTGTGTGTGTGTGTGTGTGTGTGTGGTAAGCTTAGTCCTGGCCCTGTAGTGGATTCTCTAATAAGAAGGGGTGAGGGATGGAGGAATTGCTGGCTTAGTTCTCTGTCCCCTTGTGGATAGTGAGGCTTGGGACACCACACTTGGGTAAGATCTGTGAGCTGGGCTAGATGTGGCCAGGCTCTCACCTCTCCCAAGATATTTAAAGTGAAAAAAGCTAAAGCAGAGTTGCAAAATTTGTGGTGAGTTTAAAATGCTCGCAATTTAACTCATCAGTGCTTTGAATACACCCCAAACAAAATGTATTATAGTTGTGTTATTCAAAATTAATGTTATGATTTATAAAAATATGAATTCATGGTAGACTCTAGGTGGTACAGTTTATTAGAGGCATTAGTGTTTAAAGCTGTCAGATGAAAGTATTCTTTCAAACCTGCCAGTGTATCTTTCTGACTGCATGAATCCAGTCATTTGTGGATGAGGCCAGGAGTCTACCTTTGAGACCCTCCATCTATGTGGGGCTGGAGGCATGTGGCCCATTAGTCCCATCCTCCTCTGTGTAGGTCCCATATTGGAGGATAAAACTGGCAAACAGCTGTGGGAAGTCAGTGTTGAGAAATAAAGGCCCAGTCCCGATAGCGTCTTGCTCAAAATGGCTCTGCAGAGAAGCAAAGCCATGGGTGATTTCTGAGAATAAGCAGTGGAAGGAAACTTCAAGATGAAAAGGAGAGATGGACCAAGGCATTCACCCTGAGAAACAGAGACATTCAGATCAAGCAGTGACTCCCCACCAGCTCTGCATTAGAACTTTCCGGAAAGCTTTAAAAAAATACTAATGCCCGGGAACCTCCTTAGACCCATGAGATCAGAATCTCTGAGATGGGTAGGATGTTTCTATTTTTACGAAACTTTCTCGAATGTGCAGCTGTGTTTTCAGGTATCTTATGAGGAGCTCGTAGTGGTTGACCAAGTGCCTTTACCAGTTCTTTCTACTAGAAATTTGTGTGACCTCTGTTTGTTGAGGGCAGGGAACGATGGCTCTAAAGGACAAGGAAAATAGAGGATTCCTAGAAAAGGTGTCATTTCTTGGCTCCTACTGCCTGGGGAGATAAGAGTCATCATTTGGGGGTGAATGGGACATCCATTAATCCTGTCAATGAGAAATGGATAGAGAAATGAAACCATTCTCCCTAGTTTCATTTCAGACCCCCTAACTTCTGTCCTACAGCTGCAACCATTTCTGAACCTTGTGCCCCAAAGATGTGTGAGGACAGAAAACAGCTAATGAAGTTCTTATTCCTGATAATCCAAGGCAGCTATAATGATTTCACTTCCATTCAAGGCCTAGTGGCCAAAGGGACCCTGGTTCTCAAATGAGAGAGATCAAGTTGACTGGAGATGAGGTTGCTTGTTTCCATGGTTTAAAACTTCAACCCATCTCTCTAGCTTGAGTGATGCAAAAAATAAAGACAAAAAACAAACCAGAGGATTGCATCACCTATTCTGGAAACCTATGAAGCATTTAGGTTGAACCCGAAAAATACAGTAAAATTTTCCATACATAACTGGAAACTTTCCCCACTGGTTTTCTCAGGGGACTGAATTCAAATATCCGTGGCAGATCTGTGGTTAATATAAATGTTAGGAGTGGGCTTGTCTTCAGATGCTAAGTTTCTGGAACTGTGACCAACAGTGGCAACCTAGGTGCTTTGCCTTTTAAAATACTGTGTAACATATGTATATGTATAACTGATTCACTTTGTTATAAAGCAGAAACTAACACACCATTGTAAAGCAATTATACTCCAATAAAGATTAAAAAAAAAAATACTGTGTAAGCATATTTCAAACAGCCGAAGGAAACCCCTGCTCAGGCATAAATGCCAACAAGTGGCTAGTTGGAACTCTCTTCTTTAGATGCATAGTCACATTTTCTCCTTCCAAAAAATTCTATATTAGGTGTTGTTGTTTTTTTTTTTCCCAGGAAAGCATTGATCGGCATGGGCTTTTGTGCTGCAGAAAAGCAATTCTTCTTGTGTATATCATGGGTATATGCAGGAACCTAGTGGAAAGAACATAAACTTGATATATACTTAATTTCATGTCTGACTGGGCTGTATACCATCTGTGACTGTGGGTAAGTTACTGATTCTCTCACCTCTAAGATGCAGATAAGAAGATCTTCCTAGCACATGGTGGTCAATCTACACAAGCTATTTCTATTTTTCCTCTACCATTAAATGAGACACATGTAAAATGTTTAGCTCAGGATCCAGCACATAGTAGGTGCTCAATAAATTATTGTGTTCTGGTGTCAAAAGCATTGTCTAGCCTATAATATATGCTGAAAAATTCTTTCCACAAATGAATAAATGTATGTACCCTAATGCCTAATTCTTATATCATGGTTCTGATGTGCTAGACCCTGTTCCAACTGCTCAACTTATGTTGACTAATTTGATCTTCTTACTAATCCTATGACATAGATAATATGAATAAAACATTTTATAGTATTGGGACACTGGGGCAAAAAAGACTCAAGTAGAATTGCCCAAGGAAGGACCTCTGCTACTGTGTCTACCTATACCAGGTATTTCTGTAGTATTTATCTTCTGGTGATGACAAACCCATACTCACTAACACAATGGAGAGAGTTTCACAGGGGAGATTCATACCAGAGTGTAGAAAAATGAGGCACCAGGATGGGTGGGTGGCAAGTTTCATTCAAGGACCCAAAGTCGTAGATAGGGGCTTGAACTACTGGGTCTGGAAGACTTTGTTCTAAGCATCTTATAGACCTTCTACTGAGGTCTTCTCCCCACCCCCATACAAGTATTTAAGACTTTCCACAATTCAAAGTCAAGTCAGCAAATAATGGAAGAACTATTTGCAGTGACTTGGAGGGTGTGGGTTTCCCCAGGTCAATGTACTTCTGTTGGCCCCTTGTCTCCATCCTGGCAGCCCCTTTTATCCTGACTTGGTGATAGGCTACTTCCTGGCTGCTTGGCCCGATCCAGAGGGACCTGGCCTTTAGCTAAATCTCTCTGAGGTCAGAATCCTCGTTTTGTGAAGAGCAAGGATCCTGTATAAGGACACTCACAGAATAAATGAAGTCCCGTGTCATGTACTGCCTTTGTAAAGTACCTTGAAGTGGTAGCAAGAGGGACTGTCTCTTTAATAAAGCTCATTCCTTACTGCTCCCACGACTTATCTATTTGGACTCTGTGCTTCTCATTATCAGTAAATGGAAATGTTATGGGTAGATTTGGGTCATTGTGGAAAACAAATCATAACTGTCACTGCCTTCTGCAATCTAGTCTTTCATTATACAGATTTAAATCCTTATCTTTTTTCCTCCTCAGTAAAGTGCTTTGTGTATATGCGAGTGTGTGTTTATTTTAAGTCTCAGCCAATAAAGACAAAGTATGAGGAGGAAAATCCTATAATTTTAGAGTTCCAACTGTGAGAAAAGGAAAAAGGGTCACTTTGATTAGGACATCATGTGTGGCAAATGGAAACTTCTGAATTTTTCATAAATCCTCACTCATCAGCAAAAACACCACGGTCCTTTTGTTCCTTTCGGCCCTAATCCAGGGAATTACATTTTCTCGGTTTGATCACTATTTTTTTTATCAATGACAGATGCATTTCCCCTCTTCCTTCAGTAAATAGCATTTTAGTTCAAAAGTCAGTTTTTTCAACTGCATTTTGCTATTGATATGAGTCATCAGACAAGGGGAAGTGATGCGTTTTTAATTTTCTTTTTCAAAAGCAAACACATGGAGCAGCCTGTAGGGCATCTTTAGCTCACATGTAACTTGTTAAATGTTCATTAAGGGACTGAAATTGAATTTGTTTGTGTAACCAGTGTTTATATTTCTCTAGTTGATGATTTATCACTTATGTTACAGTAGCACTCTCCCTAAGACGTAGGCAGCCTGTGGATTGTGACTCAGACTTACCCATGTTTCTTTGTGTACTGGTTTTCAGGTCACCTGGATGTGGACCATCCCACTTGCTTGGAAGTTTCCTGGCTGTCATTCTAGAAGGAAATGTCCTTATAAAGGCAGACTCCGTAATATAAAGCAGCTCAAAGCACAGAGATTTAAGGGCAAATTAGTGGCCTACTTTGTCTAAATAAAGAAACTAAAATGTCATGATATTATTTCATATGATGTGCTTAGCAGATTTGGGAGACCCTGGGCAGTTTAGATGTTTGAAAACTGGAGAAATGCAATTTACCTGGCACTATTGCAGTTTGTCAAACACTTGCATGCACAATATTTTTTGGACCCTCCAAACAACTCTGTGAGATGAGTAGCGTGGGGACTATTATTTCTTTATGTAAATGTGCCAGCAAGGTTCCCAGAGGTTGGAGGCTAGACTTTCATTCACTTAATAGTTGCAGACAGAGCTTCTGAATGGCTGAAACAAAGTTTGGAAAAAACTCTATACTTCAACTCTTCTCTACTACTCTCTACTAGTTCTTTCTCCATTTTCTCATTTTTATCTAATAATTTCTGCTCCCCTGATTACAGATGCCAATCTTAGAATTGAAAATTCTACTAGTAAATGGTAGTCACCTGTGGGTGTGAAGGTGGCAACGCCTTTTCCCTTTACTTTGTTTCCACGTGAAGGGACTTCCATTAGAGCAAAGCTCCTGGCCTAATACTTTGACCTTCACTATAAAGGTGTTTCATGAATTTGGGAGAGGTCACTTGGTGTGCCCGTACTGGTTTTTTTGTTTTTGTTTTTGTTTCTTTGATCAGTATTAAAGCTGATATCTGTCTCCTGGACCTGGTGTTTATACTCCTCAATTCTTAATTTAGTTAAGGAAGTTATGGTGCCTGATTTTTATTAGAACTCCCATCTCCATTCCTTAACCTTGACCCACAAAACTGTTAACAAAAGAATTTTTCCCCCTAAGCAAATTGCTGACTTGGTATCCATTTGCTTTTCAGATTTTGATGGCTGGGAGAGTGTGGTAGATCTTTACGATGCCTTTAAAATATGTCATTGATATGCTAGGTTGTAACCAACCCAGGGATTTTTTTTGGCAGGAGTAGCAGCAGTGTCTTATTCTTCTCTGTAGCTTCCTGGACATAGTTTAGTCCCCATTGTTGAGTAGGTTGAACTGGATTGAGTAGGAGTTGTAGTTATTGCTATGACTGCCTCTCTTTGTCTGTAACCATTTGAACTGAAATCGATACTATCTGTCTTTTTCTATTGCTTAAATAAATTATATATATCATATTTTCGATTACCTAATTTAGAGCTGCTTGTTGCAACATGCAAAAGATTAAAGAGCGTGACAAAAGAAAATTATCAACAGACCTTAGAGCCAGTGCATGAATTGGATTCAGTTTGTCATTCTTCCCTCAAACTATGGATAGACTGGCTTTGGAAAGAAGAAATGGTTGAAGCAACCCTCACTGAAGTTTTAAAAATCACTTTCAGTGCTATTTTTAAATTTTTAAATTTTGTTTATCCATTCATCCACCAATAGATACTTTGGCTATTGTAAATAATACTGCCATGAACATGAAGGTACAAATATCTTTTAGAGACCCTACTTTCAATTCTTTTGGGTATATGTCCAGAAGTGAAATTGCTAGATCATATGGTAAATTTATTTTTCGTTTTTTAAAAAACTGCCATACTGGGCTTCCCTGGTGGTGCAGTGGTTGAGAGTCCGCCTGCCGATGCGGGGGACGCGGGTTCGTGCCCCTGTCCGGGAAGATCCCACATGCCGCGGAGCGGCTGGGCCCGTGAGCCATGGCCGCTGAGCCTGCGCGTCTGGAGCCAGTGCTCTGCAATGGGAGAGGCCACGACAGTGAGAGGCCCGCGTACCGCAAAAAAGAAAAGAAAAAAACAAACAAAAAAACCTGCCATACTGGTTTTTACAGTGGCTGTACCATTTTGCCGTCCCACCAGCAGTGCGCAAGGATCCCAGTTTCTCCACATCCTCTCCAATGCTCATTATTCTCTGTCTTTTGTTTTGTTTTTTGATAGCAGTCATGCTAATGAGTGTGAGGTGATATCTCATTGTGGTTTTGATATCTATTTCCCTAATGATTAGTGATTTTGAGCATCTTTTCATATGCTTATTGGCCATTTGTATGTCTTTGGAGAAATATCTATTGAAGTCCTTTGCCATTTTTGAATTTTTGTTGTTATTGTTGTTGATGAGTTGTAGACGTTCTCTGTATATTCTGAATGTTAACCTCTTATCAAATATATGATTTGCATGGGTTTTCTCCCATTTGGTGGTTGTTTTTTCACTCTGTTGATGCCAGCATCACACTGATTTGATTAGCTTCGTAATAAGTTTTGAAATCAAGAATTGTGAGTCCTCCAACTTTGTTCTTCTTTCCCAAGTTTTGGCTTAACTTTATTTTAAAATAAAATTTATACTAAATTTATATCATAGTGGTTTTTATGCCTTACTTAACAGAAACAAGTTCCCACTGAAATGGCTTTTCCAGCAATAAATTACTACAAATCTGTTGGCTATTTTAGGTACATTGTTTCTTTGAAATTATTTCCTTGTCCTCATGGTTTATTGGAAGGAATGCTGCATTAAGAGTCGGGGACCGGGTTTTGAGGCCTCAGTCTGCTGCCAATAAGTGACTGTATCTTCAGACAGTTCACTTAACTTGATAAAGATCTTAGTTTCCCCTCCCAGTGAAACTTCAGGGAAATGCGAAGGTTTGACAAGATGAGCCTTAGGTTCTCTTTCAGCTCTCAAAGTCCAAGTCTTTATAAAGCAGATCAGCATTCTGATGTTTGCTGAAGGATTATTCCTTTCGATTTAATATGAATGCTCTACACTCTTTTGAATCTTCCCACTTGTTTATCATGGCATGTACACAGTGATCTGCGAAATCCTTTCCTCTTACAAGCTCAACTGAGAATCTCAAACGTGGAACTAACTGGGCTCCTAAGGTGCAAAGACAAAACAACTTTATTCTTTCTCATCCAGTCCCATTGAATTTCATCTATGAAAGAGCTCTTTGTCAACTTTGGATAAAATCTTGGGCATCCCAGTAGATCTTATTTTTCCTAGGTAATTTAAAGTTCACTCCAGTTGAAAAATCACATGTTGTCATCTTTTCGGGTCTGCTTTAGATCTCCCCCTCTCTTCTGGCCCAGGTCAACCTCTGATTCAGATGCCTCTGGTGGGTGTGGTGGAGGGAAAAGCTGACACTGACACTGACTGGTTCTCTGTTTCCAGTCTCCACCCCCTTCCTCACCCACTAGCTGCTGTTTGGAGACATGGAGGAAGAGGGACTAGAAGGAAAGGTAAGGAATGTTCTACTTTCCTGGTAGAATTGTAATCTGCTGTTGGTTCTGTCCAGTATGGTAGTGTGCAAATTCTCTCTTTTTTTTTTGCATGCATCTTTGTCCCTGTAAACTCTGGAAGTTCATTCAGTTCATTACCTCACAGCCTACCTTCTCATCTTCAGACAGGGGGGAATCAGGTTACTATCTCCTTGTCTCCCAGATGCTAGAGGATACGGTCAGTCTGTCTATGGAAATCTCTTAAAACCTTTCTCAGCTGGCTTACAGGGAAGGAAAAAACAAACAAAGCAAATCAGAGCACTGTCTGCAAAGGAGGTCCTCATGAGTGGATTCATCAAAAACCCAGGGGCTTTCCTGGTGGTGCAGTGGTTAAGAGTCCTCCCACCAATGCAGGCAACACAGGTTCAAGCCCTGGTCCGGGAAGATCCCACATGCCACGGAGCTGCTAAGCCTGTGCGCCACAACTACTGAGCCTGCTCTCTAGAGCCCACGAGCCACAGCTACTGAGCCTGAGTGCCACAACTACTGAAGCCCGCATGCCTAGAGCCCGTGCTCCAAAACAAGAGAAGCCACCGCAATGAGAAGCCTGCGCACCACAACGAAGAGTAGCCCCCGCTCTCTGCAACTAGAGAAAGCCTGTGCACAGCAATGAAGACTCAACGCAGCCAGAAATAAAATAAATAAAAATTTTTTAAAAAAATCCAGGGAATGCTCTGTTTTCTGCTATGCAGTCTGGAGGGAAGCAAAGGGGCCATACCTGCAAAGCTGTTTCATCTGTTGCTCCATCCTTCCTAGATGCTCTAGATTCTTGCTATTCAAAGTGTAGTCCTTGGACCACAGACACTGACTTCACCTGGGAGCTTGGTAAGTACGCAAACATTGAGCCCCAGTCCCACCCTTCAGAACCGGCACTGCAACAAGATTCCCAGGTGACTTTTAAGCTTATTAAAAATTGAGAGGTAACAACCAAGAACTTAGAATGGTTGGTGCTTATAAAAGTGCTTAGGAGCCCCTGCTGAGACCAGGAAATGCCACATTTTTATTTATTTATTTATTTAACATTTTTATTGCAGTACAATTGCTTTACAATGGTGTGTTAGTTTCTGCTGTACAGCAAAGTCAATCAGCTATATGTATATATATATATCCCTATATCCCCACCCTCTGGAGCCTCCCTCCCACCCTCCCTACCCCACCCCTCTAGGTGCTCACAAAGCACCAAGCTGATCTCCCTGTGCTATGCGGCTGCTTCCCACTAGCTATCTATTTTACATTTGGTAGTGTATATATGTCCATGCCACTCTCTCACTTCGTCCCAGCTTCCCCATCTCCCCCATGTCCTCAAGTCGGTTCATAAGGTTCTAAATAATGAAATACTGAGACAGGAAATAAGTGAATTGAAAGAAAATATGAGGTGGCACATTTTTAACACTAATTAAGTCACATGGAATTCGTTTTAGAGTTAGCAAGGGTTGCATCTGATGCCATCACATAAGCATGTGTAGCAGTTTTATTTTCAGCCGTGTCTCAGTTGTATGCTCTTTCCCCCCATCTTTTCTTAATTGCTTTTTCCTACCATGTCTTAATCCTCATCCTCTTAAACCCCTGATGCTAAGTCAGCAGTTTGGGTTCTTTATTTGTTTAGTTCATATGAGTCAGGGATTTCTTTTTGTAAACTTGGTAAACTTTTCCATATTTCCAGTTATATTGTTAGTGGGTTTGGAGGATTTCTTCCATTTACAGAACCCTTGTTGAAGTTCTTGAGTCTTGGAATTGTTAACTATTCAGTTATGTGTCATAAAAATGCAGTGTGTGTGTGTGTGTGTGTTTAATGAGAGTCAGTTAAAATAATTACAAAGAAATTCCCTGAATTAGGATTTTTGTTCTTGAGGCTGAATAAAACTGCAATTTGTTGTTTTGTCAGTAGGCCAGTGTGCACTGCTTACACATGAAAAGCATACACAGTTCAACGTTTTGTTTCCTTTAATTTTAACTGACTTATCTGAAAAGCTTTGGGCTGGTCTTCATTTCTGTACACCATCTGTTACCACTGGATCTTAGACCATTCTGTCTGGCTCAGGCACATAGAGTACAGTTCATTTACCCATCACTAGTCTGAATGCAACTATTTATATTGCATTTTGTCATGTTAAACTTATTTTGATATTTCTCCCTCCCCCTCCCTACTCCCACCTCCTTATTTTGGCAAGTCAAACCTTTACCTTTGCTCAGAATTTTTAATAGTTGAGGAATTTTAAGGTAAGCAAACAAGGACTTTTTTCTACCCTTCTTTCTATTTCCCTGTTTTACACCCACTTATGCACCCCTCCAATGTCTCTAACATTTAGATATCATGATTCTCACTTTATTTCTCTTATTATGCCTTCTCCCATCCCAGGGCTAGCATGAAGTAGATGTATATAGTTGGTCTTTGGTAATGCAGCCTTTTCGAAGGCTAAGCTTTTTATTTTGGAACAATTTGAGATTTACGAAAAAGTGGCAGAGGGTTCCCATACATGCCTCACCCAGTTTCTCCTATTGTTAACAGTTGAGGTAACTGTGGTGGATTTATCACAACTAGGAAATTGACACTGGTACACAACTATTAACTGAACTCTATACTTTACTTGTGATTTCACTAGTTTTTCCACTAATGTCTGTTTTCTCTCTCGGGATCCCATTTGGGATATTCTATTGCATTCAGTTGTCATTCCTCCTTAGTCTATGGCAGTTTCGTAGTCTTCCCTTGTTTTTCATGACTTTGTTAGTTTAGGGATTTTGTAGAATGTCCTTTTACTTGGGTGTGTCTGATGTTTTTCACATGGTTGGATGGGAGTTGTGAAGTTTTGAGAAGAATACTACAAAGGGCAGGTGAACTGCCCTTCTCACTGGCTTCACTCATCATTGGTGAAGTAAACCTTGACCACTTGCCTCAGGTCCTGTCTGCCAGGCAGCCCTTATTTTTAATCTTAGTCCCTTACATCCCACTGTCTACACCACGACCTCCTTCTTCTTACTCAGCATGGATTCCCTTTCTCAATGTAGGTCTCTCGGAAAAATATTTGAACGAATTATATGCAACCAAGAAAGTATTTAAATATTGTTTCCTCTCCAGAGAGGCTTAGAATCTCAGCTTTATCTCTAATGATGAGATCATGAGAGAGAAGCTTTTTATCCTGTTAAAATAATTTGGTCATCAAAAATGCTGACAGGCAGCTTGGCAAAGGTTTAGTATTTCCTTGGGTCATCATGCAGGCCTAGGAGAGGAGGCCTTTGACACTGTTGTAGTTAATCTGCTGCCTTCCTTACTAAGCAATAAGTCCTGCCCATTTGTAATACTCTTGTTAAAAAGATAGGAAACCATGGCCCGGGGCTGGGTCTAAGTGAGGTCATGCTCCCATTTGAAAGAGAAGCAGGCTGGGTGTGTGGGTGCAGGGCTGGGTTTCCCAGCAGGACAACTGCGTAGTACAGATTTTACTTTGCATGGGGCTCTTTTCTGAGTCAGTTGCTCGTTTTCTTTCCTCCTTTCTCCCTCCCTCCCTCCTTCCTTCCTTCAGCTGTCCTTCTGCCTTTCTATCTTTTGTCTTCCTATTTCTCCTCCTCTACTTTTTTTGTTTAACAGCCTTTCTTTTCTAAGTCTTCTTTGTGTCTCTCATGGTTTCTGCCTCCCATCTGGTTTGGATGCAACTGTAGCAGGTACCTGATGTCCCACACGTATCCCTGCAGCCATTCCAGAGGTTACCTGTCAGTAATATCTGCACATTTATGTGGCTCTGTGTAACTCTCAGCCTGAGAGTGGTCTCTGGTAGAGGGAGCAAACCAGAAGGTAAGGCAACTAAGGCTCCACGAATGACCCTTACGCAGTAAGGGATGAGAGTTGGCGGATAATTGCCTCAGCTTCCTTACCCATTGCATGGGACATTTCTGTGCTGGGGCTGACACCAGCACTGTCCAACAGAACTTTCTGTGATGGTGGAAATGTTCTGTCTTCTGCCTTGTCTAATAGGGTAGCCATTAGCCACATGTGGCTACTGAACACTTGGAGTATGGCTAGGGAGAATAAAGAGCTGAATGTTAAATTATAGTTAGTTTAAATTCAAATTTAAATAGCCACAATGACTAGTGGTTACCATGTAGGACATGCATTCACACCGTCCCTCAGAGAGTCCTGGGGAAGGCTGAGCATCAGTTGCCCATGGTGGTTACCCACCCATCAATAAATCTGCCTTTCCTGCCCTATGTCCTCTCTTCTCCCTGGAATTACCTCCTGTAATGGTTGCTTTTACGTGTCAACTTGACTGGGCTAAGGGATGCTCTGATAGCTGGTAAAATATTATTTCTGGGGTGTCTGTGAGGGTGTTTCTGGAAGAAATGAGCATTTGAATCCATAGCCTGAGGAAAGAAGATCACTCACGCCAGTGCAAGTGCGCATCATCCAATCTGTTGAGGGCCTGATTAGAACCAAGTGGTGGAGGAAGGGTGAATTTGCTTGTTGCTTAAGCTGGGCCATCCATCTTCTTCTGCCCTAAGCTCTATGCTATGTTCTTGGTCCTTCAGACTTGGACTGGGGCTTACACCACTGACCCCACTAGTTCTCAGGCCTTTGGTTTGGACTGGAAATATGCCATTACCTTTCCTGGGCATATAGCTTGCACATGGCAGACCATCAGATTTTTCAGTCTCCACAGTCATTTGAGCTAATCTCTCATAATATGTCCTATTTTTTTATGTTTCTCTGCAGCAGCCTGCCCATCTCCCCTGGAAACTACTGGCTTAGAATTTCTTTTCTCAGGGACTGTTCTGAGGGGACTCCAACCTAAGAAGCATTTGTCCTCAGCCTCTCCAAGTCCCACTCTGTCTGTCTGCTAATGTCTCTGAAGTTCTTCATATGCTTCTGCCTCTGAGGCCCTGCAATCAGGGTGTTGATGTGGGACTTTCCCCATGCACAGCATAGGCATAAATACAGCGCTGTGATGAGTGGAAACAAGCTTCAGGTGTTTGCTTACATTCTCAAGGGCCCCTTTCTGAGATTGCTGTGTACTCCAGAGGAAATACAAAAGCAATAATTTTCTTCACTCCTCCTGACTTTTATTTTGTTACTATAGAAATGCATAGAAATCAAATCACCTACGTATGCTCTGGAGCTTTTGCTGTCGGTCAGATTTGTCTCTTGTAGAAATAAAAAGAAAAGATGGAATAGAAATGGCTATTGCATATTCAAAGAAAGATATTTTTCCAAAGACTAAAACAGTCTACTTGTGAAGAAAGACATATTACCTTGTTCAAACTATCCATTTCTCAGCTCTCCACTTGCTTAAGGTTGGCATTTGCTGTAGGGAAGGCAAAGGCACAGGTGCAGGGGACTTGAGCTTTGAACACATTTGATGCTCCCTCCCCCACATAACTCTTGGTGCCTCTCCAATCTCACCGTGCAAGTAGTTTTGCTCTGCCTGTACTCACTTCTCGGTCTGTTGGGTATTTGTATTAATTCACAGCAGATTTACTGAGAGCAAGAATTCTTAAGCCAAAGTTTACTATGGCATCCCTGTAACCATGCAAGATGATGGGAGGGGGACTCCTGAATTAAATACAGGTGATGCTTGACTAGCCAAGAAAAGTACTTTGCTTTCAGGAACCAATATGCTGCTTGTCACTCTAAGATGCTAACATTAAAATAAGCATAAAGATACATTACTCTTGAATATGTTTGGGATTTCCTGTTATCTGTTATCATTTTATAATTTTTCCTGTTACCTTTATTCCTTACATATTTTAATCCTGGAATTGGTAAGAAGGAAGCATTATGGGCAATAATGTGACATTATTCCCAGATGACATACTGTATATGTAGAAATTCCTAAAGAATGTACAAACTGTTAGAATTCACAAGTGAGCTTAGCAAGCCTTCTCAATTATATTTCTTTTAAAAATACATATATATATATTTATTGAGGTATAATTGACTTACAATATTATATTAGTTTCAGGTGTACAACATAGTGATGTGGTTAATTTTATTCCTATACATCAGCAGCAAACAAAGAGAAATTAAATTAGACTTTATAAATGGAAAGGTATGGACTGGAAAACTCAATATTATTAAGACACCAATTATCCCCAAATTGATTCTTAAAGTAATACAATATCATTCTAAATCTAAGTAAAAATTTTTGTGTGCATGCACAACTTGGCAAGCTGATTACAAAATTTATTTGGAAATGCAAAATGCCAAGAACACACAAGGCAATCTTGAAGAATGGTAACAAGACTGGAGTACTTAAACTAAAGTTATGGAAATTACAGCTGTGGTGTTGGAATCAAGAAGAGACAAACTGACCAACAGAAGAGAAGAAAGTCCACGAACAGACCCATATGTACACTTTTATCTGATTTATGGCAAATTCAACACTGCAGTGCTGCCAAAAAAGGATGGTCAATTGAATGGTGATATGGAAAAGAAATGTATGTGGCCCCTACCTCACACCATACAATAAGTAAATTCCAGATGCTTTGTAGATCTGAGTGTGAAAGGCAAAACAATAAAGCTTTTAAAGGCAAAACATTTAAGTTACATTTTCCTGACCTTGGTATTGGTAAACATTTCTTTGAAAAAATTATTCACCATCAAGTAAAACCTGATATATTAGACCATACTAAAATCAAAAACTTCTGTTTATGAAAGTCATTACTGAAAGGTGAAATAGTCAACCCACAGAGTGGGAAAAAAACATTTGCAATACATATATTCAGAATATATGCATTCAGAAAGAATGCAACAAATAACAAAGAAAAATAGGGACAACAAGTAGAAAAGTGGGTATCAGACATCACAAAAGAGGGTATCTGAATGGCCGATAAGCATATGAAATGGTGCTCAATCTCATTAGTCATTGAGGAAAAGCAAAATAAAATCACAATGAGATGCTAAAGCACACGTATCAGGATGGCTAAAATGAACAAAGAATGGAAATACCAAGTGTTGGCCTTTTGTGTGTAATGTTGAAAGTTTATAGATTATTTCAGTTATCTCTATGATCTCATTTTTTGTCAGGGATAATAAGTTAGTTGGTGCTAACTAAGGCTTTTTGTTTGTTTGTTTTAACAGATGAAAACAGGACAGTATCTATTGTTGGCATCCACACCCTCCATGTGTACTTTAGTTAGGTTTTCATCTGAAATGTTAATTGGAGGCATGTGATTTCTGTAAATCCATGGAGGAACAGAATTCTGAAATTATTCAAAAGCTTGTTTCTGCCAGACATTTAAAGTTGACAAAAGAATCTATTTAATCCCTTTTGCTGAGATCAACAACACGTTTGTTTGATATTTTATTCTCTCAAGGTCCACTTTAGACATATTTCAACAAAGATAAATAATATGTCATATACACGGTTCGAATTCTTCATAAGAAAAAATTTTTTTCATTTTCTTCTTTCCTTTCTCCCCCTCTCCCTTTTTTGAGTTTTTTCTCTCTCCTTTCTTTCTTAAAGTCACTTGAATGGAGGGAGAAAAATAATCTGGTTGTATCCTATCCATTAGGTTTTCTCTCTTGTTAGAACACTTATTCTTTCATTTGCTCTTATTTTCTTCACAAGAAAAATGTTGGATACATTTTGTTTTCCCCTACCCCATATTCATCACTGAATTTTCCTAAAGTATCCTGTTGTCAATTTAATCCAATCCCAGTTTGGGTTTATGCAAATCTTTTCTCACGATCTGTGCTTTAATCATGGCATATTGCTTGGGATGTCCCAAACCTGCTTGGTCTCTGCATTTCCCCTACCTTTGCTTATGGTGCTTCCTTCCTTTGCTGGGGATGGCTCCCACCATCTCCTTCCCTTCCACTTGCCATGGGTAGATTCTTTCTTCAGGGCCCAATTTACATTCTCAAAAGTTTTCTTCACTGTTTTCTCTGTAGTTCTGCCCTAGCACATTTTAGTGCATTCTTAAAGCATTTACCGCTCAGCCTGTGTTTGAATTAATTTCATATTTTAAAAATCCGTTTCTCCCACAGTAAGAATAACATCTTTTATTGATGTTGATAATTCCTTAGGATCTAGCATGGTGCCTTCATCATAGCAGGTGCCTAAAATATATTTATTGTTGCCATTTACTGATTTATTTCAAGACATTTAAATCAATAAAGTGTGTGCTAGGGACTTCCCTATCAGTCCAGTGGTTAAGACTCCATGTTCCCAATGCAAGAGGCAAGGGTTTGATGTCTGGTGGGGGAAGATCCCTCATACCACGTGGTGTGGCCAAAAAAATAAAGTTCATGCTATTAATTTTCTCAAAGTTTTAATCATTTGAGGAAATAATATGATTGAAGGGGCTTCTAGGGTGTCTGCTAAAGGCATTCTGAACCAGAATATGTTGAAATTAATATGGCTGAATCACAAAGTGGTACACCCTTGACTCTGATAATCTGTTTGAATTAAAAAATTTCTAACGCCAGAAAATCCACATCACTAATTCAGGCAAATAAGAGAGAAATGGCCAACCCAAATGACAGATTAATTAAATGTTATATTTTGTGACTATCAAGTACACACAACTATTAGATTCAGGTATCCTAAATTTTTTTCCTTTATTTTATTATATTTTATTTTTATTGAAATATAGTTGATGTACAATATTATATAAGCTACAGGTGTACAATAAAATGATTCACAATTTTTAAAGGTTATACTCCATTTATAGTTATTATAAAATATTGGCTCTATTCCCTGTACTGTACAATATACACTTACTTAGCATATTTATTATATACATAGTAGCTTGTACCTCTTAATCCCATACCCTTATCTTGCCCCTCTCTTCTTCCCTTTCCCCACTGGTAATCACTAGTTTGTCCTCTATATCTGTGAATCTGTTTGTTGTTATATTCACTAGTTTGTTTTATATTTTAGATTCCACGTATAAGTGATAACACAGATTACTTGTCTTTCTCTGTCTTATTTCACTTAGCATAATACCCTCAAGGTCCATCCATGTTGTTGCAAATGGCAAAATTTCATTCTTTTTTATGGTTGGGTAGTATTCCATTATGTGATATATATAATGGAATATATATATATTCCATTGTGTGATATATATATATATATATATATATATATATATATATCTCACAACTTCTTTATACTTATTTCACTTGGTATAATATGCTCCAATTCTGTCCATGTTGTCATAAATATCAAAATGTCATTCCTTTTTATGGCTGAGTAGTATTCCATTGCATGTATATACCACATCTTCTTTATCCTTTCACCTGTTGATGGACGCTTAGGTTGTTTCCATACCATGGCAATTATAAATAATGCTGCTATGAACATTGCAGTCCATGTATCTTTTTGAATTAGTGGGATTTTTTTTTTTTTTTGGATATGTACCCAGGAGTGGAATTGCTAGGTCATATGGTAATTCCACTTTTAGTTTTTTGAGAAACCTTCATAATGTTTTCCACAGTGGCTGCACCAATTTACATTCCCACCAACAGTGTATGAATGTTCCCTTTTCTCCACATGCTCACCAACATTTGTTATTTGTGTCCTTTTTGATAACAGCCATTCTGACAGGTGTGAGGTGATATGTCACTGTGGTTTTGATTTGCATTTCCCTAATGATTAGCAGTGTTGAGCATTTTTTCATGTGCCTATCGGCCATCTGCATTTCCTTTTTGAAAAAAACACCTATTCTGTACTGCCCATTTTTCAATTGAGCTGTTTGATTTTCTGATGGTGAGTTGTATGAGCTGCTTATATATGTTGGATATTAACCCCTTACCAGTCATATCATTTGCAAATATTTTCTTCCATTCGGTAGTTTGTCTTTTTGTTTTGTCGATGGTATCCTTTGCTGTGCAAAAGCTTTTAAGCTTATGTCTCATTTGCTTATTTTTGCATCTATTTCCTTTGCTTTAGGAGACAAATAAAAATATTGCTATGATTTATGTCAAAGAGTTTTTTGCCTATGTTTTCCTCTAGGAGTTCTATAGTATCCAGTCTTATATTTAGGTCTTTAATACATTTTGAGTTTATTTTTGTTAGATTTAGGTATATTAAATTTTGACAAGTGAAATATTTTTATAACTTTCTTCAGTAAAATAGCTGTTTATAATGAGTACATATTGTTTGTGTGAAAAGAAGTCCTCATCACTTTAAAGAAGTTTGTTGTCACAAGGTGTGACCCAACTTTTTTATATGTAAATTTGTTTCCAAATCCATTTCTACAGTTGAATTATGAGTAAACTTTACTCCAAATCAATAATTCCAAATTAACACCATGTGAATTAATGAAGATTTTGCCAACACACACTCAAACTGAAATCAAGCCATGCATCATAACTCAAAATCAGCTACACTCACTTTTGAAAAAGTTTCCATTAAAAAAAAGAATAAATATGCAATTCTATTGAATGACTAACTATTGCCTCAAGTAAAAGGACTATGCTGTTCTAAAATACTGTGGACTATATTTAAGAAATAACTATTTATTGGCCCAAGGTGCCATTAACTCTGCTTTGGGTAGAGTAAATTGGAGGAGTCACCTAACGAGTTTTGCACAGGTTGGATGTACATAAACTTTCTTGAACTCTTGTTTTATCTAAGCCTCAAATCCTGTTTACTTCCAGCAAAACGTGACTCCTTTGCTTCAAAGTAAACAGGCTATAAAAAATCTCATAAGTCATCTTGGGATTTAGAAAGCCCTTACAAAACAAAAATCTTAATAGGTTCAGGGTCCATGATTCAGAAACATACGGATTGAATTTCCCTTTAAAATACACATGAGCTTGAAAGTTAAGGGTGAAAGTGGTTGGGCAATTGCACTTGGGATTTTCTGGGAGCCAAGACCTTCAGAAAGGCACTTGAGACATTTTTCTATATCCTCAGATTCAACCAGGTTTTGCAGTTCAGACAGACCTCCTTGTAATTACAAATTCTGTGTGTACATAGCTTTCAATGGTCCCACAGAGGTTGTACAGCCTTTGTAAAGACCAAGGGCATTATGTAATCAAGATAATGTGCTTCCTTTTTAGAAAGATATCAACATACATCACTCATTGCCTTTTATCTCCAAGATGAAACAGCTTAGTCTTGGACGTTCCAAGCATAACAAAATTATGAACCCTAGTAAGTAATTTAATGTAGGTGATACATATCACTAGTTTAGACAATTTTGTGAGTTGCCATGACATCTATTCTTTTCTCTTTTAAAGAGGGAGAATGTATAAAGTCTTTTGTTTTCCCAGAATACACACAACCATAGTCTTTGCTTATGAGTGTATATGACAGATTTCTCAATAGCATATGTACAAGATACTGAGACAAATTTTGGTAAGGAATGTGAGCACTTGGTACATTTTTTAGCCATTCTTGGTACACATTTGAATTGATGGAAAGAATTGTCCAGCACAGACAGCCAGTATTAATGTATATATATAATATATATATAATTATAATTATATATAATTATATATATATTAATTTATATATATATATATATATATAGAGAGAGAGAGAGAGAGAGAGAGAGCTTTTGGAGGTTTTAGGTTCTTTGGAATCTGGAGGGTGGTTTCTTCACTGCTAGGAAAGGGAAAACACTAATTACATTTTCTAGCTTTAAGATGAGATCATTTATTTAAATGAAACTTTTAATGTGGTGGTACATTGCAACTGTTTTAGCTCTTTAAACTTTGCT
Organism: Lipotes vexillifer; assembly: GCF_000442215.2. Lineage (NCBI taxonomy): Eukaryota > Metazoa > Chordata > Mammalia > Artiodactyla > Lipotidae > Lipotes > Lipotes vexillifer. The sequence goes on along the minus strand of NW_006778358.1, from coordinate 1,049,614 downwards.
TGCAATTTGATATTTGGTTTGGTATGGAATCATTTAAAGAATGTATTTTAAAAGTCTTTGGATGTGATATGGCATGGTACATATTTAATCCAGTAGGACGCCTTGCAAACAAAGAAGAGCTCTGCCTGGTGACTCCCAGCTGGTTAGTGGACAAGGCCCAGAGACATTTACTCTTTCCAAATGAACCAAGGTGGTCCAGTCTTCCTTCTTCAGTGTAAACAGCCAAAAGGTGGTCAGCTTGATGACATAAGGGTTAGAAAGTTTTGCTTTGTAAAACCTAAATGAGGTGTTGTTCTGATACACATTTTCTTTCTCATTGGAGATCGAACTGTAAGATGAGATATGTTATTTACAAGAGGATTTCTGTGTAATTTTTGATGGGCTAAGTGAAATCACTTCTTTAAAACTCCTTTATTAAATTCTATGGCTTCAAACACTTCAGAAAAGAGAAAATTTATTTGACGGATCTGGACAGAGACAGGAAATATTTTCACACAAAATGTTTCTATATCACTTTTATAGATAACCATGTGAATGAGGTTATGCTGAGATGAAAAGCAATCTCCAAATCTCAGTGATTTAGAATAACAAAGGTTTATTTCCTGCCCCATTGAGGGATGTTTGGGGGTTCTGTCCCCACACTGACATAGTCTTTCCTCTCTGAGCCAGGCTGGACTTTCACATACCAATTCTTCGGTTCAGATTTCAGGTCACAAGGCTGTACTTCAAGTAGCTGGTGCATTTCCACATGTGCCTGGAAGGAGAGAGCTAGGATAATTGTGCAAAATCCCAAATGGCTCTGACACTATTTTGTATACTTGCAATCCATAAAAATCAATTTAATTTTCTCTAAGGGTTTTATTCATTTGTGTATCTCTTGGGAATTATTAGAAGTGAGAGATTTGGGACCCTTGGAGACCATGCATTGTTCCTTCTTACCACAGGTAGAAAATCATGGCTTGTCACAAATAATAGAGTAATTGATGAGAGGAAGCCATTTTCCTACCTGGAAAAGGACATTTCATTTAGATACTTAGGAGCTTGGCTGAGTGTACTGACACTTTCTTCAAAGAAATATAATCTACGGGCAAGTTTAGAGCATCCATATTGAAATGTGTTTTGTTATGTAGGTTGAAATGAAATAATAATAACAATTATTTTAGTGAATGAAGAGAGTATTACTCTAGTACCCATGAAATTATTTATGATTAGACATTGCTATAGAAAATATTGGTTTGATTTAAATATATTTCACTTGAATTTTTATTTAAATAATTAAATTATTTATAATTCATTCAAAATAGTAAATATTAATATTTAGTAGTATTTGCTTAAAACATTAATAATTTAAACTATTAAAATTTGCTTTAAATAAATTTCAAAAGTTTAATTAAACTTTATGTAATTTTAACTTGGCTAACTCCAGACTTTTGTGATCTCTTCATTTGCCTTCACTTGATGTCTGTTTCATCTTGTTGTTCACGTATCAATTGACTTAAAGCTACATGTTTCAAAATAACTGTCACAGTCACAAGTGGGTCATACAGTCATTTTCATGTGTTATAACTAGGGAATTTTTCTAAATAGAATATAAAATATTAGAATTCATTACATGGTGTACAGTTTCAGGTTATGACATCATGATTCTGTTTTATAGGTTATACTCCATTTAAAGTTATTATCAAATATTGGCTATATTCCCTGTGCTGCACTTCACATCCTTGTATCTTAGTTATTTTGTGCCTAGTAGTTTGTACCTCTTAATCGCCTTCCCCTGTCTTGCCCCTCCCCCACCCCTCTCCCCACTCGTAACCGCTAGTCTGTTCTCAGTGTCTTTGAGCCTGTTTCTGTTTTGTTATATTTGTTCATTTGTTTTATTCTTTAGATTCCACATATAAGTGAAAAGATTCAGTATTTGTCTTTTGCTGTCTGACTTATTTCACTAAGCATAATATCTTGTATATCCATCCATATTGCTGCAAATTTCATTTTTTTATGACTAATATTCCATTGAATATGTATATCACATCTTCTTTATCCATTTATCTGTTGATGGACACTTAGGTTACTTCCATACCTTGGTTATTGTAAATAATGCTGCTGTGAACACTGGGATGCATGTATCTTTTCCAATTTCTTCAAATATGCCCAAATGGAATTGCTGAATCATATGGTAATTCTATTTTTAATATTGTGAGGAATTTCCATACTGTCTTCCATAGTGTATGCACCAATTTACCTTCCCACCAACAGTATACTAGGGTTCCCTTTTCCCCATATCTTTGCCAACATTTGTCATTTGTTGTCTTTTTGATGATAGCCCTTCTGACAGGTGTGAGGTGATATTTCATTGTAGTTTTGATTTGCATTTCCCTGATGATTAGTGATGTTGAGCATCATTTCATGTGTCTGTTGGCCTTCTGTATGTCTTCTTTGAAAAAATGTCTATTCAGGTGCCCTGCTCACTTTTTAATTGAGTTTTTTTTTTAAATATTGAGCTGTATGAGCTCTTTATATGTTTTGGATATTAATCACTTATCAGTTATACCTTTTGCAAGTATCTTCTCCCATTCAGTAGGTTGCTTTTTTGTTTTGTTGATGGTTTTTGCGGTGCAAAAGCTCTTAAGTTTGATCAGGTCCTGTTTGCTTATTTTTGCTTTCATTTCCCTTGCCTGGATCATGGTTTATGATCTCTATCTATATTGTTGTATCGTTTGCTAATATTTTGTCAAGGATTTTTGTATCTATGTTCATTAGAGGTATTGTTCTGTAATTTTCTTATTTTGTTGTGTCTATTTTTGGTGTCAGGGTAATGCTGGTCTCATAGAATGGGTTTGAGATGGTTCCCCTCTCCTCAATGTTTTTGGGATTGTTTGGGAAGGATAGGTATCAGCTTTTCCTTATATATTTGGTAGAATTCCCATGTGAAGCTGTCTGTTCCTGGACTTTTGTTTGCTGGGAGAGTATTTTTTAGTTACCAATTCATATTCACTACTAGTGATCACACTGTTCAGATTGTCTACTTCTTCCTGATTCAGTCTTGGAAGATTGTATGTTTCTAGAAATTTATCCATTTCTTCTAGACTGCCCAATTTGTTTGCATATAACTGTTTACAATTTTCTCTTATAATTTTTTTGTGTCTCTGTTATAGTTTAATTTCTCTTCTTTCATTTCTTCTTTTATTTATTTGGGGACTTTCTTTTTTCCTTGATGAGCCTGGACAAAGGCTTATCAATTTTATTTATCTATCAAAAACCAGTTCTCGCTTTCATTGATTTTTTTGCCTCTATTTTATTTATTTCCTCTCTGATCTTTAATATTTCCTTACTTATGCTGACTTTGGCTTTGTTCTTCGATTTCTAATTCCTTTAGATGGTAGTTTAGTTGAGAATTTCTTGTTTCTTGAGGTTTCTTGTTTCTGTATTGCTATAAACTTCCCTCTTAGAACTGCTTTTGCTGCATCCTGTTGATTTTAGAATTTTGTGCTTCCATTTTCACTTGTCTTGAGGTATTTTCTGATTTCCTCTTTGATCTCTTCATCGACCCCTTGGTTTTTTAATAGCACGTTGTTTAGTCTTCAAGTGTTTGTGTTTTTCTCTTTTTTCTTCCTGTAAGTGATTTTTAGTTTCATATTGTTGTGGTTGGAAAAAATGCTTGATATAATTCCTGCCCTCTTAAATTTGTTGAGACTTGTTTTGTGGCCTATTGTGTTCTATCCTGGAGATCATTCTATGTACACTTGAAAAGAATGTGTATTCTCCTTGTTTTGGATGGAATGTCTTGTAGTTCAAAAGGTCTAATGTGTCATTTAAGACCACTGTTTCCTTATTAATTTTCTATCTGGATGATCTGTCCATTGATGTGAGTCAACTGTTAAAGTCCTTTACTATTATTGTAATACTGTCTGTTTCTCCCTTTATATCTGTTAATATTTCCTTAATATATTTAGGTATTCTTGTATTAGGTGCATATATGTTAATGAGCATTATATTCTTTTCTTGTATGGATCTCTTCATCAATATTATTATGCCCTTATTTGTCTTTCATATTTATTTTAAAGTCTATTTTGTCTGATGTCAATATTGCTACCCCTGCTTTCTTGTTATTGCTGTTTGCATGATATATTTTTCCATTTCCTGATTTTCAGTCTGTTTATGTCTTTAGCTCTGAAGTGAGTCTTGTGTAACCAGCGAATAGATAAGTCTTGTTTTACGTATACAATAAACCACCCTATGTCTTTTCATTGGAGAATTTAGTCTGCTATAATTAAAAGTGATTCTTGATAGGTATGCACTTATTGCCATTTTGTTACTTTTTTTTCTGGTTGTTTTTGTAGTTCTATTTTTTTCTTTTTCTTTTAGTTTCTTCCCTGTGGTTTGATGAGTTTCTTTAGTGGTATAGCTGTGTTTCTTTCTGTCTAGTTTTTGTGTATTTATTGTAGGTTTTTGATTTGTGGTTACCATGTGGTTCATACATGTTGACCTAATATGTATTTGTTTAAACTGGTAGTCATTTAAGTTCAAACACATTCTAAAAGATCCACATCTTTTACTCCTCTCCCCTTCATTTTGTGTTTTTGATGCCATATTTTTACATCTTCATGTTTATCCTTTTACTGATTATTGTAGTTACAGGTGATTTTACAATTTTTTGTCCTTAATCTTTATAGTAGCTTATTTAAGTGGTCAATCATCAGCCTTTACTATATATTTACCTTTATCAGTGGGGTTTTTACTTTCTCATAGATACTTACTTCTTGTTATAGCCTTTTCTTTTTCACTTAGAGAAGACCCTTTAATATTTCTTTTAGGATAGGTTTTGTATTGATGAATTCTTTTAGTTTTTGCTTTTCTGAGAAGTTTTTTTTATCTCTCCTTCAATTCTAAATGATAATCTTGCTGAGTAGAGTATTCTAGGTTGCAGGTTTTTCCCTTTCAGTACTTTAAATATATTATGCCACTCCTTTCTGGCCTGCAAAATTTCTGCAGAGAAATCAGCTGATAGCCTTATGGGGATTTCCTTGTATATGACTCTTTGTTTTTCTCTTGCTGCCTTTAGACTTCTCTTTTTCTCTTTAAATTTTACCATTTTAATTATGCTACATCTTGGCATGGGTCTGTTTGGGTTCATCTTTTTTGGGACCCTCTGTTATTGCTGTACCTGGATATCTGTTTCCTTCTCCAGGTTCAGAAAGTTTCCATCCATAATTTTATAGTTTAAAATTTTCAACCCTTTTCTCTCTGTCTTCTCCTTCTGGGACCCCTATCATGTGAATGTTGGTACACTTGATATTGTTCTAGAGGTCTCTTAAACTGTTCTCATTTTTAAAATTTGTTTTTCTTTTAGCTATTCTAATTTTGTCATTTCCATTTTTCACTCTGGGTCTGAGCCACCTTTGTCCTTCACATCTGAGCTCTACCCTCAGCCACTTCCGCCCTTGCCCAATGTGGAGTTATGCTGTGAAGCCAGAAGGGCCGGAGTTGGCACTCAGTTCAGGCTGGGGTTCACACCAGGGTAGTCTCAGGAAACTGGCCAGTGTCTCATGTAGTTTCAATCTGCCCTCTCCACCTTGTTTCAGGGGTAAGCAAGCATGTGTGCATTCCTCATGGGTGGAGCCTAGGTTTCCCTATTAGTCCCACAGGCCCTTTAACCAGCCAAGGGGACTTGTCTTCCTGATGTTGGGCCCAAGGGCTGGGACGCCCAATATAGGGCTTGAACGACTCACTCCCAAGGGAGGGTCTCTGCCCATGTAATCCCCTTCCTCTTCTGAGTTCCCTCCCAGAGGCACAAGTCCCAACCTTATCACTTCTCTTCCCTTTGTACTTGATGCCTTGCAGATATTTTTTACAGCCTTGGTTATACATAGCCTTTCTGCTTCTCTAGTTAGTTTTCAGTGAGGATTGGTCCACATGTAGATGTATTTTTGATGTGTTTTTAGGGGCAGGTGAGTTCGGTGTCCTCCTACTCTGCTATCTTGACCTCATCCCTTGATTAAGTCAGAATTTATAGTATGCTGCCAAACTTGGAAATAAAAAGTGATCCTCTAATTTCATACATCAAAACTTCTATGGCGCTTCATTGCCCTCAAAATATAACCTTCACACATTATCTAGCTGCTTAAATGCCTTTTTTACTCTTGCCATAATCTGGGTGCTTTTCATGTGGAGTTATATACTTTATTTTATTCTCCTTCATCTCCAAACCCCAGATCTTGATTGCCCTATTTTCATGTATATATTTTCTCTGGTTCTGATTTTAAATTTCTGTCTATATATATAACCATGTATAGTTATGGTAGTATAAAGAAATGGATTGTTTAGGAAACACATTGTTATACTTAAGACATTTTTTGTTATTTAGCTCGTTATGTCTGTGAGCAACCTGAGGACAGGGATTTTGACGTTGCATTTTTGTACACCCAGAGCCTGGTACATAATAAATGCTCCAAAGAAAATGCTCACATAATTACTCTACAAATTGGCATTTTGCATATGTGCCATTGAATGGTATGAGCCAAACATTAGAATGTTACATATTCTGGGACTGAGTTCTTAAGCTGAGAAGCTCAAGAAAAATTTTAAAGAAAGTATAAATATTGAGATGGTCTTCAGGCCATCAGGACTTTGATAAATGGTGATGGGGAAAAGCTTCTTTCTTTGGCCTTTTTCCACATTCAGTTTCCTCTCACTTACAATATCCTAATGCAGAGAAGACAAGTTTTCTCTCCTGTGCCAGCTCTGAATCAAAATAGTAGCTTCCAGGAGCATGATGTTGAGAAGGATGCTGAGGTTCAGTCTGGTCAGGGCAGATTTGTCTTCATAGATGCTGAGCAATTGGATAGAGTAGACATAATAGCTCATTTTAAGGAACAGAAATAGACTTTTGACTACATTTTGTAATACAAGGAATGGCAAGGTAGTTCTGTGGGAAAACACCCCCACTGTGATCTCTCAATTCTACTCCAAGAATTTATTATTTTATGATAAAGTTTTTCTACTTCTAAGATTAATCCTGATAGTCAAGTTACCCCACCTATGATTTCAGAGGCCAGAATAACATACTAGGACTTTCTAGGTAAAATGATAATCCCCAGGGTGTGCTGTAGACACTTTTGTACATCTCAGGGTTTTGAATTAAATGATTATGCATAATCATGGGTATTTACATGGGCCCTTCGTTTGATTCCAAGTTCCTGTGATAGATTGTAAATTAATGTTTCCTCCAAATGGTTTGACGGAGGTCTTGGGGGAAGAGCAAGGCAGTGTGCCAACACTATGGTTTGGGCTCTGCCTTCTTGGGTGGAAGTCTGCCTTGGTCCTACCAGCCTCAAGACATATCGTGTGTCCAGGCTGTCACAATATTTATTCACAGCAGCTGGCATATGACAGAGTGAGGTCTGTGCCTTCATTCAAATTAGACCCATGACTTGGTTTATTTGAACTGGTACAGAAGAACAATCTTTATACAAAATGACATCTGGGAAAAGACGTACTTGCTTTTCAAAACATTAATGATATCATAAATGCATGAGTTTCTAGGACCACTGCAGATGTCTGAATGGGAAAGAACACAAAGAAAGAAAAATGAAAAGTAAAATGGGTTTGAAGGGCATCGTACTCTGGCTCTTCAGTTGTTTCCTGCAAAAACCTGAAATAACTACCGAATTTCTCTCATTAGTCAAGCAGGGGCAGAGGGGATGGTGTGGCATAGTGACTCTAACTGTGGAGTGTCACCTACTTAACGACTGTGATCATGACCATCGATGAGACAGTTGAGCTTTTGGGAAGTGGTTGGCTGGACAGGAAGGGTAGGAAGGGGACATCTCTCACCAGGGGGCAAACTCACCTGGAAGTTGAGTTTCCAGGGTGATGCCATGACAGATGTGTGACTGAGTTCTGCTGGGAGGGTGGCTGGAGTGTACCTGTGGTGTCCACTCCAGGTCACTGATGACTGTAATGTTGCAAAAGCCATGGAGTCTTTCCTATTCCCACTAAACCTCATTGCTCAGACACACGGCAGGTTTTCACCCCTGACTAGGAGGGGATGTGGGTCTCAGGGAGAACTAGTCTTTTGGGTCATATTTCAAGTGCCAAGGATCCTCTTATCCTTCATTACCGAGCACTTTTAGGCAAATAATATTCCATGATGCTGACTGACACACTTTTCTTTTTCATATTTTGTTATACTTGACCCACTCCCAATTCAGCCAGAGACCTCTACTGCACATGGGAGATTATGATTATAACAAAAGTGCAAATAGAATGAGTTAAAAGCTTTACAATTCCAAAATAGACTCAAAGTCACTTTCAGAGACAATAGTTGTGAAAGAGAAAGGCAAAGCCTGTTTTCAAGGGCCTTTTGAGAGAAATATTGAGTGCATTTTTGTTTGTTTGTTTCTAGAATATAAAGTCAGAGTACTTAACCATTTTTTATGCCATGGACCCCCCTTGGCAGTCTGGAGAAGACCATGGACAACTTCTAAGAATACTTTTAAAGCATAAAATGTAATACATTTATTATAAAATTACAACTTTCTTGAAATACAGTTACCAAAAGTGTAAGGAATGACATATGTCTTACAGAATAGTATGTATGCTTCTTTATTAATGAATTAGATGGCAAGATCTAATGGTGGGTCTAGTGACATTGTCATTTTAAAATAGTGATGAGCACAGATATTGATATTGAGATATCTGTAACATCTATAATGTGATATAAAAGCATATGTGATGTGTTATCTTTGGTAACAATGTCACATTTTTCAAATACGACTGTGGTTTGTTTCCTGCACTTATCCTACAGGAAATGTTAGATTCCAGTTAAACGTTGGTGAAAATAAAGGTTTTCCCACATTTAAATTCATAGAATCCCTGAATTCTTTAAATTTGCAGACCCAGGTTAAAAATTCTTTTTTTTTTAATTAAAAAACTAAGAAACATTTTTAATTGGGTTTTTGCTTTTTTCGTTTTTTGGGTTTTTTTTTTTTTTTAAGTATGGTTGATTTACAATATTGTGTTAGTTTCGGGTGTGCAGCCAGCAGTGATTTGGTTTTTTTATATATATTCTTTTTAAATATTCTTTTCCATTATAGGTTACTGCAAGATATTGAATATAGTTCCCTGTGCTATATAGTAAATCCTTGTTGTTTATCAATTTTATACGTGGTCGTGGGTATCTATAAGAACTCTTGATCTAAAGGCAAAATTTTAGTGGAATAGGACATAAAGTTAATTTACATACAATAGAGGGTGGGTAGAAAGCTGGACCTTTCTGCTTTGTGGGAGGGGATCAGGGCTTGAGGAATTCAATGACAGAGAATGGTAGTAAGGGTTTCAGCACCTGGATCTGCCCTGCCTCTGCCAAAGGAGCTCTGTCTGACATCCTCAGGAGCTGCGGGGTGTCCAGCCAATGCCAACAGAGGTCCCTCACCCCACAACAAGCAGGGCATAGTTTCTAGGATAGAGATACAGGAACTCAGAGGAGTAAAATTAGTACAAATGTATGTGTCCCACGCACATAGCACTCACTCATTCATTCAATATTCAGTCAACAATAATGTCTTGAGCATCTATCATGTACCAGGCACTGTGCTGGATGCTAGGGATGCAGTGGCGGGGAAGACTCTCATGGTGCTTGCTCTCATGGAGGTGGCACTCTGGTGGAGGATGGAGGTAGGTAATTATCAGTTAAGAGAGAATGAGAAGTGCTGAGATAGTGTTGTCGCCATGTTAGGGCACACCAGAGGGGCACACACCCAGAGTGTAGAGATTAGGAATAAACCCTGGAGGAGGAAGCTGGTAGGAGCAAGGGTAGAAAATGATTCCTCCTGGAAGAAATAAAGCAGGAGAGAGAATAGTATATTCTGGAAACCGGAGAATGGCTGGTGTTTAGACTATGGGAAGGACAACAAAGCAAGGAGTAAAGCTGGAAAGGTAAGGGGTGGGAAGGGAAATCAGATCACCAGAGACCCTGAGAGCTGTATGACGTTTCCTGTGAGAGCAGTGGGGAGTTGCTGAAGTGTTTCAGGCAGTGCAGTGATAGAGCCAGATTTGCACTTTAGAAAGATGGATCAATCTGCAGAGAGGATAATGGGTTTGTGGGAAGGGAAGGGAAGAGGTAAGAACAGAGGCAGCAGCTAGGCCTGAGAGGGGACTGCTATTTGACTATGCACCAGGATGGTGATGGCCTGGATGGTGGTGGTAGCATTTAGAAGGGAAATAAATAGGCATATTGAGGAGATATTTTGGAAGTAGGCTTCACAGAACTTGATAAATGATTAGTTTCGAGGAACGAGGAAGAGGATAGAACCAAGCATCACTTTCAGGGTTCTGGCCCAAGCCATCACCCCAGAATATCATCATTTCATGGAAGAGCAGAGAATGAAAGGTCCAAAAACTTTACAAAGAGAGAATTATCGGAGAAGAAAAATAAAAGCCTACGGAGCATATTTCCATAGGACAGAGTGGTCAAATGCTGCTGAAATATCAAGCAAAGTGAGTTTGAACGGTGACCATTGCACCAAGAATAGAGGTATTTAGGGAATTTGACAGCAGCAGTGCCTCTGGAGGGGTGGGGAGGGCCTCAGACCCCCCTGAGCTAAGAATGTATGAAAGCGTAGGAAAATGGAGCAAAGTTTTCCAGACACTGGCTGCAAAGGGAAATAGAGAGAGAAAGGATAACTGCTGGAAGAGATTTGTTCAGTAGGAATCTGTTATTCCAAGAAAGGGAAAACCTAAATCAAAGTGTCATAAACGCAAATGGAGTTTATTGTTCCATGTGGCTGAAATTAGATGGTGATGTCATCTGAAACTGAAGGGGACACGGTGAGACTGTATGTTTGTAAGGGGAGCAGGGAGGCTGCTAAAGATGATGGGAAGAGGAGTCAGCTAGGGAAAAGGAGTCACAGCTAACAGGAGGGCTCAGTGGAGGCAGGGCATACAGATCAAGGTGTGATTCATCAACTACTGTTTCCTTTTGCGTCAAGGTGCTTTAAGATACAAATCATTTACTAATTTTTGAAGGGCTTCTGTAATTTTGATAAATGTTGCCATGCCATGCCCATTGAGTTCATAATGTCTTTTTGTATTAAAGTTCTATTGCTGTATAATGAATTATTACAAACTTAGCAGCTTAAAACAACAGCCATTTACTATCTCACAGTCTCCATGTATCAGGAGGCTGAGTGCAGGTTAAACTGGGTCCTCAGCTTGGTGCCTAAACAGGCTTAAATCAAGGTTCTGGCTGGAGCTGCGAACTTGTGTGAGGTGAGGGTTCTTCTTCTAAGCTCATGAGTTGTTGGTAGAATTCAGTTTCTTGCAGCTGTAGGGTTGAGGTACTGGTTTTTCAGCTGGTTATTGATGGGGACCACTCTCAAGTCATTGCCATGTGGCCCTCTCCCACATGGCCACTTACTTCTCCAAAGCCAGCAGGACAATCTCTCTGAGTTCCTCTTGTTAGGACTCACTTGTTTAGGTCAGGAGTATCCAGGATAATCTGCCTTTTGATTAACTCAAAATCACTGATTAGCAACCTAATAATGGAAATGAAATCCCATCACATTCAAAAGTCCTGACAGCACTTAAAGGGCAGGGGATGCTTCAGGGTGTGTATATCAGGAGGTGGGAATCTTGGGGGTGTTTTTGGATTCTGCCTACAACACTTTTTTAGAATTGCCTTTCTTTTTTTAAACAGAGCACCTTCATTTTTTTACTGTAGTAAATTGAACAATTGGTTCCCATGTTTCATTCCTCTGCTGGAGCATTACACATCTGCATACCTGACATGGTTTTACAGTGGAGAGAAGTTAATTTTCCAGCCCTTGCTTTTGACATTGAACAGGTGACGTGCTTGGAAGAATAAAGGGTATGGAGCTGAGAAGGTGGGAAGATTGTAGACCCAAGTGCAGACCTGGCTGGAGCAGGACAGGGGGAAAGAAGAAGGTTGGAGAGGAGACGGACTGCAGGGCAGCCCAAGGAGAGTTTTGTCCAGACTCATGGGAAATCTTCAAGCCAAAGTCACCCAGTTAAGGAGTGCTGCATCTTGCAGGAATGAACCTGCATTGGCACACTTTATTCCTGATCTCAGTCATTGGCTGGGAGTAGCCCAAGGGAAATGTGGCCCCATCATGAATATGGAGGTGAACGCACAAGAGCAACGACTGACACCTTCAGTCGGTTAATTTCCCTGCAGCAAGAAATCTGAGCAGTGCATTCTTACGCCTCCCCTGGGCAGAGACATGTTATTAAATGTGATGTGGACAGAGGCTTACAGAATGCTTGCTTGGTGGACTTGCCATCTGATATTGTTGCCGTTGCCAATCTCTTGTAGCCAGAATGAGACAGGTGGAGCAGAACCTTGCCCACTAACCAGCAGAGTCAAGAGTGTACACCTCTGAGATTTTGTGGTTGTTTCTCACATGGCAACAGCTGGCTGATACAATGGCTTAATACAAAATGCCTTATAAAGCATTCCTGAGCATCATAAACTAAAAAATATTAGATTTCTGTTCTTAGGGCAATAAGGGAAAGTAAAATGTATACAGAATCATAAAATTAAAGGAACACAGTATTTTTTATATAGATGAGTAAACTGGGATCTAGAGAGGTTAAATGAAAGGTCCCAGTTCACACATTAATTTAGAAATGAAGTTAGACTAGACTGGGTCGCCACATATACCCCTCGTCAATAAAGCAGATACTGGGAAGTAACTATTGTTTTTTACACATGAAATAGATTTAAAATCTCTTGAATAATACTTGATCATAACTCTTTTTAATTAGAACCAGAAATGGAATAACTTTAAAATGGAACATCAATTTTATTAGAGTTGAGTCTGATTTTCTAGTATTTTGACTTTCTGAGATAGGAAGTTTGGAAAGAATTAAAAGCAGGAGGGAGAAAATATGGGTATGTTAGAAAAGACCTAGAATTATAGAGATTGTAATGCAGAAGCTCAGACCCTCTGAAGATGTGTTTTGTTTGGCAGAGAATTTTTCTAAATTGAATGTGATGCCTTTAGGAAGGGTGAGTATCCCTCAATCCCATCATTTTCTATTGTTTTATACCTCGCCTACTTCACTCATGGATTGCATCTCCCTGGACCCTGAAGGTATTTGAGTTCACAATCCCCCATCCAGAATGATCTAATATGATGTTATCCTTGTATCCATAGGGCCTCCATTAGTGGCTGCTACACTGTAATTCCTCAGTTCACTAATTCATTTATATATTCATTCAAGGATATCAAGTCAGTGCCAATCTGGACAGATGCTCTTCTAGGTGCTTGAACAAAACTGACAAAGATTCCTTTTCTCATGATGCTTGCTTAAAATATGATATATAATATGCATAATAAGTAAATTATATAGAATATTAGAAGATGATAAATAGTATAGCAAAAGGGAAAGCATGGTGAGGGAGGGGAATCGGTTTTGTAATTTTAAATCAAATGGTCAGCGTAGACCTCATTGAGAAGATAACGTGGATATTTGAGCAAACACTTGATGGAAGTGAGGGAGGGGATTTAAAAACAATTTTTATTGGATTATAGTTGATTTACAATGTTGTGTTAGTTTCAGGTGTACAGCAAAGTGAATCAGTCATGCATATACATATATCCACTCTTTTTTTTTAGATTCTTTTCCCATATAGGCCATTACAGAGTATTGAGTAGAGTTCCCTGTGCTATGGAGTAGGTCCTTATTAGTTGTTTATTTTATATATAGTAGGAGGAGGGGATTTTGGAAATGAGAAAATGAGGAGGAGGAATTATTCCTGTGAGTTGAAATGTTTTTATCTAAAACATCTCACAAAGATAATATCTTTTCTGCTTCTGAAAGAATAGCAGGAACGTGACACTTGTCGCTTACATTTTTAAAGTTCAAGTCTTCTCTGTTTCTGCGCTTTCCTACTATTTCAGGCACCATCATGAGAAGTTAGCTTGCATCTGCCTTTTCCTAGGGTTTCAGTGTCACCTGGCTTATCCTAGCACTCAACAATGATGCATAACTTACTTTTGTAGAGAGAATGTGGGATGATTGGCTGTACTTTAAGAGAGGAATCTGCCGGTAGAAAGAGGGATACGGGTACAGCACCATTCGGAAGGCATGAACAGCTCTGTTGTGCAAGGGGCACATTTTACCCACATCGATGGCTTCTGTGGAACAGAGCTGGAGCTGAGCCACAGACAGAAAACAATTTATGTCAAAGGTGGCGGAATAAACCATGGACAGTCCACTGAATCACAGTCGCAAGCTTTGACTGGTGTAGCTGAGTCCATTTCACTACTGGGAGGAACTTTCTTGGGAGACGCTGAGGTATGCATTACCAAAACAAACCTGATCCAGAACTCAGAATTTCAGAGCTGCAGAATTTGTTACATTGGAAAAAAAATGCTTCCCCTTCAGACACCTATACTGTACTGTACTGAAAGACCCCAGGGTTTACAGCCAATATCTGATCTAGCATTTAATACTGGAACACAGTATTTGTACCCAGACCCTATGGCCTAATTCTTGAGATTCAAAGAGGTTACAATGTTTATGCTTCAGAGAAGGAGACTATGAGAATGGGCACCATTTCAAAAATGCTGATTTTGGAGAAGTAATCCTCAATAAAAGGCCTTTTGTTTCTGTCCCTCAAGAAGAAATGGTACTATCCAGCCCCAGCTAGCCTGAGGCTGAATTATTGCAAGGACTGTCTTGTGTGCATTTTCTCTCAGTTGTCAACACCAAAGCAAAATATAAAGAAAGCCTTGTCACTCCTCAGGAATTTCTGGGCTATAGCTCACATTTAACTTTTCCGGGCATGTTCATGGGCTTTGGGTAATATTTTGGTAATTTCTATCTAACAAACTTATTGGCAAAGCAAACAAATTGCTTTCTTTGAATCTGGTGGTGGGTAGAAAAGGAGAATGGGGAATTGTCAACTGGATGTGGAGCTATGCTGAGCATTAAACTTGGTCTCATGTCTCTTTTGCGAAAGAATCATGGCCCTCATCCAGCAGTGGAGGGAACCTAAGAAAGACGGCCCCACATCCAGCTGAATCTTAGAGGAATGAGCTCAGGTTGAAGCCAATGTGTTGGTTTGAGTTTCCCCCAACGCAGACCCCGACATAAGGATTCTAGTGCAAGTAATTTACTTGGAACAAAGTAAAGATGTGGCCAATGAAGGGAAGGCGGCCAATAAGATAAGCTACCACTGTGGGTGACGGGTTTATTTTTTCTGGGAGATTCTGGGAAATGACATAAAACAGAGCCAGTCTACTTTTCTCCCAGCACACTAAGATACTCATCGATCCATTTATTCAACAAATATTTCTGAGGGTCACTAAGGCCAGACACTCTTGCAGGCACAGGGGTGATACATTAGTAAACGAAGCAAAAAACTATGTCCTTAGGTAGTTTTCATTCTGGAAGGAGAGAAAGACAAATGCAGGAAAATTAAGTAAAGTCTAGACCTGTACTCTTCAATACGGTAGCATCTAGCCACATATGCTTATCGAGCACTTTAAATGTGGCCATTCCAAATTGAAATGAAATGATAATAATAATTAAGATATATGGGGTTAGCTAAAATATGTCACTAAAATTAACGTCTCTGATTTATTTTTTAAATGCAGCTACTAGAAAATTTAAACTCACACTGTGTGGCCTACATTCTAGCAGCCTTAACTTCAGCTGGAAGCTTCTTAGAAGTGCAGAATATCTGGTTCCACCCAGGCCTGCTGAATCAAAATCTTCAATTTAGCAATTGTAGGCAATTTGTAGGCATATCAGTGTCCAAGACTTATTGATCTACAGTGTGCACTTGTTAGGTGCTAAGGTGAAAAGCAAAGCAGGGAAAGAGGATGTGACATCTATGTAGCTTATGGTTTTGTTTCATCCAATTTTAGATGTGGTGAAAACGTCCTCTCTCAGTCTGGGGTAAGTCCTCACTAGGAACATAATAAGTAAAATCTAAAGGAAGGGATGGAAGAGCCATGCAAGCATATTTGGAAATAGAAAGCCATGGGCAGGTTTTGAGCAGAGGTATGACATGATGTGACTTTCATTTCAATAGGAAGGCTCTGGCTGCTGTGTTTATAAGAGATTGTAGTGGGTCAAGAGGAAAAACAAAATTGATAGATTTTGATTGATATTGATATTAAAATAATCTAGTCAAGAAATCATAATGGGGCTTCCCTGGTGGCGCAGTGGTTGAGAGTCCGCCTGCCGATGCAGGGGACGCGGGTTTGTGCCCCGGTCCGGGAAGATCCCACATGCCAAGGAGCGGCTGGGCCCATGAGCCGTGGCCACTGAGCCTGCGCGTCCGGAGCCTGTGCTCCGCAACGGGAGAGACCACAGCAGTGAGAGGCCCGCGTACCGCAAAAACAAAACAAAACAAAAAAAGAAATCATAATGGCTTGAACTTGAGTGGTAGTAGCAGAGGTAATGAAAAGTGAACGGATATATTGATTATTTTGAAGGCAGATTCAGCAGGATTCTTGGAGTAATCAATGGTAACTAAGGTATTTTGGCCTGAACAAATGGAAGAATGCAGTTGTCACTTTTTGGGATAGTAGAGAGTGGGGAAAGAGCAGATTTAGGGGAAATATCAATATTAGAAGCTTGGTTTGAACAAGTAAAGACTGAGATACTTATTGATGTTTAAGTAAAGTTTAGGTAAGAAGGTAGATATATGAATCTGGGATTCAAAGGAGTGATCTAAGTTACAGATATAAATTGGAAAGATTTTGCACATAGATAATAATTCCACAAGATTGGAAGAGAATCACGAGAGATTGAGAGTATATATATATGAGAAAAGGTGAAGGATTCAACACTGGGATAGATGACAGGCAGAAGGGAAGAACCAGTAAAGGGTGGTCTGAGAGGTAGCAGGAAAATCAGATGAGTATAGAGACCTGGAAATCTAGTGAAGACAGTGTTTGGGGGAGTAAAAAGTTATCAGGTAGATCATAGAATATATTGATGGTCAAGCAAGATGAGGATTGAGAACAACTGTAGAATTTAGTATTATGGAATTGCTTAGTGATCCTGAGAAGAGAAGTTTTTGTGCAGTGTAGTGAGAGCCAGGCTGGACTTGATTCAAATGAGAATGGGAAGAGAGAAATTGGTGGTATAATTATAGTTAATATTTTTGCTGTAAAATGAAGGACAGAAATTTGATGGTAGTTGGAAGAGGAAAGGATATCAAAGGAACTTTGATATTATGGGAGGAATAATAGCATGCTTGGTAATGATCTAGAAGAGAGGAAAGCTGATGATGTGGGGGAGAGAGATGGGACCATGGTTGGACTGATGTCCTTGAGTAGGTGATAGAGCATGGTGTCTGGTGGAAAGTGGAACAATTTTTCATTAGCTGGGAATACAGATCATTCAGGCAGGAGAGAAGCTAGTGACTTGGGGGCAGACATGAAGATAGGTGTGCAGATGCAACAGTGGGAGGCTTAGCAAATTCCTTTCTGGCTACTTCAAATTTCTCAGTAGAGTAGGAAGCAAGCCCATGAGTTGAGAGTGAGTGTCCATTTGTGATGAGAGGATGAAAGTGTGACATAATGGTCCAAAACGGTGGGAGAGAAAATGCAGGCTTGCGGGGCAACACAGAGGATACATTTGAGGTTAATAATTGTGGCAATGACTAAAAACTGTCAATCAAAACAGTTTCTCACTTTCCTCCATAGTCACAGAATCTTATCTAAGGACTTGGCTACCCAGCCAGGCCTATGTTCATGGCTTCCTTCCTAGTTTTATATGGCTATTTTACTAAGTTCTTAGAAACAAACTCTGAGAAGAGATGTGTACCACAGCCAAGTCTGGGCCTGAAACAATGGACATGGACTAGTCCACACTCTTCCCCTTTTTTTCAGCTGGACTTTTGACATGGAAGCTTCCCAACTTTGTCAACACAGACAACAAGAAGACCCCAGGGGGTGTCAGAACAAGATGGGGGGTAGGTGAGTGTCTGAATGACCATATGAGGCAGTGACACTCCGCCAAACTGGATTGAGAGAACGCATTTCTATGATACTTAATCCAATGATTACTGTGTTTCTTGGTTATAGCAGTTTAGCTTGATGCATGATACTGTGATTGTGAGTTGAAAGTGAGACCAGTCAGCACAGTTGTGGGTTTTTTCTCTAGTTGTATGGATGCCACTGTGGTTGCAGACTTGGAACATGCAGAGATTTGGATTTAATGAGAATTGGAGTTTAGCTCAATGATTACATCAAATGCAAGGGTGATAAGGTAGTGGACAGCAGAAAAAAAAGGAGACATTTGTAATAATTGATCATTATATTAAAGAGTCATTCCACTCTGATACAACTTCTATTGATTCCCTTTTGAAACATCAATAGACCATTAGTCTAACTATTTCTCCTTTAAAAATAATGCATCTTGGGAGCTTCCCTGGTGGTGCAGTTGTTGAGAATCCCCCTGCCAATGCAGGAGACACGGGTTCATGCCCTAGTCTGGGAAGATCCCACATGCTGCAGAGCGGCTGGGCCCATGAGCCATGACCACTGAGCCTGCGCGTCTGGAGCCTGTGCTCCGCAACGGGAGAGGCCACAACAGTGAGAGGCCCGCATACCACACACACACACACACACACACAAAATAATGCATCTTTTTCCTTTGGGTTGCTCTTAAGATATGGAAATAGATATAACTATAGGTAAGCTCTCTCCTTATATATATATAACTCTCTATATATATATATATATATATATATATATATATATATATATATATATATATACACACATATACATATATGTATATATAAAATGTATTTCTACCATAAAAAAGCCATGCACTTCTTGGGATATTACATCTTGGAATCCAAACACCATACTGTGAGGAAGGCCAAGTGGTCTGTGGAGAGGCCCATGTAGAGAAGAACTGAAAACACTGGCCCATAGTGCTGACTGAGCTGCCAACTTGCCAGTTATTGAATAAGCCATCTTGAAAGTGGATCCTACATCCCCCAGTTGAGCCTTGCTAGCTGGTTCTGTGTGGAATAGAGACAAGCCATCCCTGTCAAGCTATAGCCAAATATCAGATTCATGAGTAAAACAAAATTGTTATTTTAAGCCACTAAGTTTTGAGGTGGTTATACAAAAGTTGAAAACTGCAACATATACCTAGGAGTGAAGTACATCCATAAAAATCCTGAAAATTTTGATATTGGCTTTGGGACTGAGTAATATGCAGAAGTTGGAAAAGCTTAAAGAAGACTGTTGTTGTTTTTTTAACATTATAATTTTTAAAGTTTTTTTTTATCAAAAGTCATTTTATTTCAAATATAGCAGTGGGTACATGTCAATCCCAAACCCCCAATCTATCCCTACCCTCAAACTTCCCCCCCATTAACCATAAGTTCATTCTCGAAGTCTATGAGTCTGTTTCTGTTTTATAAATAAGTTCATTGGTATCATTTTTTTAGATTCTGCATACAAGCGATATCATATGATATTTATCTTTCCCTGGCTGACTTATTTCACTTAGTATGATAATCTCCAGGTCCATCCAAGTTGCTTCAAATGGCATTATTTCATTCTTTTTAGTGGCTGAGTAATATTCCATTGTATATATATACCACATCTTCTTTATTCATTCATCTGTTGATGGTCATTTAGGTTGCTTCCATGCCTTGGCTATTGTAAATGGTGCTGCAATGAATGTTGGGATGCATGTGTCCTTTTGAACCATGTTTTTCTCTGGATATATGCCAAAGAGTGGGACTGCTAGATCATATGGTAGCTCTATTTTTACTTTTTTAAGGAACCTCCATACTGTTTTCCATAGGGAGACTCTTAATGAGAGCCCAGAAGACCTCAGGAGAATATCAAAGAAGCCTAAAGTGATGTTAACAGTGAGGGCTTAGAGGGATATGAGAAAAATATTATTGGAAGTGGGTGGAAGGGAAATCCTTGGTAATTAGTGGGGGGAAGTTTTGCAGTGCTGTCATCTGCATTAATATGGAAGACAATAAATATACCTAATGAACTCAAGGATTTAGATAAGTAGATTTCTAGGTACAATATTGAAATGTTTCCCTCTTGTTGTCTATGAAAAAAGTCAAGAGGAGAGAGACAAGCTAAAGATCTGAAATGTTTATATAAAGGAGCCAGGACTTAACCAGTTTCTCTAGACCTCAAACAATTCTCAAAGTAAGAAAGAGCCTCAGGCTAAAGATAAATCCAGGGTAGAATTGTAAGGTCTTTTTAACAGGCATAATAAAAATCTAATGCCATAGCTTTTAGAGTCTTTCTATGATTCTTAGGGTCTCTAAGGATCTTGAGGATATGCTTAAGTCATAGATTCTCTCCACTTAACAACAGGGCTTATAAGAATACTAAGGGCTTAGTCCAGCATAATCATCAACAAGAGATAGACAAGCCTCATTGTGAAGAATTTTGTGGTTGTGGTTTTTGTCTAACAGAGAAAAGCCCAATAAGTTTGATAGAAAATCCACAGTGTTTTTAAGAGAATTTTCCAAAATAAATACTTCCAGAGTGGGCTAAAGAAACCCAGACATACTACAAAATAAAAAGAAACCTTTTACCACAAAAATTCTATTAGTTAGGCTGAGAAAACCACCTACCTTCAAAATGGGCTACTTTTAATATAAAAAGAAAGATGGTTCAGAAGAAGGAGCCAAGAACTTTGGAGGACTACCCCAAGGAATAAGATTTAGCATTCACCAAGCAAGTGAAAAAGTTTGCCTGGCTGGATTTTAGAATTGCTTTGGATCAGTGACAACTGGGTACTTATTAGTTTTGAATGGGAATGTCTAAGGTGCTTACTCTATGCCAGTCCCACCACTGTATGTTGTGTGTGTGTGTTTAGTTCTTATGTTTTCAGAAAGAGAAGAATAATTCTCAAAGAGCTGCACCTGAGGAACTGCATTTGAGGAGCCTCGTCCATACCTGGATATGATTTAGGAGACAATATCCTGAACCTCAAGCCCAAGCCTTATGCTGCGTGGTGAGTTTGAGGTCTTGGGGGAGGAAGAGAATATATTTTGTATGTGGGAAGGATGTGAATTGCTGTGTCAAATGAAGGTAGCGACAAATCTTGTGTTCCAAAGATGACTGAAAAAGTACCTCTCATTCTGCGTGTACTTGTGGAACTTTGACACTTTTCCATTGGAAGTCAAGTCTATCCCCTTTCATTGAATCTGTGCAGTGTTTGTGACTGGCTTGACCAACAAAATGTGGTGGAAATCTTGTTATATGACTTTTCAGATAAAGTCATAAAAATGCCGTATACTTCTACTTTGTTCTCTTGGGGTGCTAGCTATTGGAACTCAATCACCATTACTGTAAGGAAGCCCAAACAGCCAGTGGAGAGTCCTGTGTTAGAAGAACCTGCCTACTGTGTGAGTGAGCAACACTGTAGGTAGATCAGCCCCCAGTTGAGAACCCTTGTCTGATGCTTCATGGCACAGAGATGAGACATTCCTGCTACACCCTGCCCAAATTACAAATTCTGGAGTACAATGAATGACCATTGTTGTTCTAAGTCAGTAGCTCTTGAGTTGGTTTGTTCTCCAACAATAACTAACTGAAACTTGATTATATTAATACATTATATGACTCTATTCTAGCTTCTACTGTTACTTTTCAGAAGCAGTCTGTCAATTTAAATAATGTTCTTATTCTCTGTCTTTGTGCTTCTATTAAGAGTATACTTTGCCTTTTGTGTTTTTCAGTTGCATTCTGATGTATCTAGGTGTCAATTTATTTATATCTACCTTGCTTGGGATTGATTTGGCTTCTTGAAACTACACTTAGATCTTTCACCATATCTGGAAAAGCTTCAGATATTGACTGTATTCCATCCTCTGTCCTCTTCATCTGGAACTATGTACATTTGGATGTTAGTGAATATTTGCTAGTTACAAAAATCGAACATTTAGAGTTTCAGGAAAGGAGAAGAATGGAACACAGGAATCATTTCAAGTGATAATGGCTGAAAATTTTCCAGATATGCAAATTTCCATGTCTCCTCAGTTGTATCCAATATGCTATTAAGCCTGTCCATTGACATTTTACTTTCAATTACATTTTGCATTTCTATATAAAAGCTTTATTTTCTTCTGGCAGAAATGTACATTGTAATTCTTTGTAGTTTCCTTTACTTTGCAGATATTTTCAAACCTATCTTTCAAGTTTTACTCTGAGTTTTTGGTTATTGTTCATGGTTCCTTATTCCTTGGAGAATTAATTGTGAGAATTTTCTGAGGTCTAGAGTGAGGGCAAATTCCTCCAGATAGAATTTGCCAGGTCCCTGGGAGCCATCCCAATTGGAATACTCTTTAAACTAAATGCACTGCTTGAATTTGCTTATGTGAATTTGGACAAAAAAGCTTTTTGTTACCATTTCTCCCTCCCTCGCTCTCTCTTTCTCTCTCTCTCTCTCTCTCTCTCTCTCTGCTTCCCACCCTCCCTCCTTTTCTTTCTCTTCCTTCCTTCCTTCCTTCCTTCCTTCTTTCCTTCTTCCCTCCCTCTCTTTCTTTCTCTCTCTTTCTTTTTTTTTCCCCTCTGCTTTTCTTATTGCCAGAGCAACAAAGCAAATTTCCTTGCAGTCTTCAGTGAGGAGGGTGATAAATTTTCTTCCAGTTAGTCCTTAAACCAAAAATGGGATCCTTTGGGGTCCCAACTTCATGAAAGGAAGGCTTGCTATTAGACCACCCACTTTGCTTCTGTTCTGTATACCTAAATGAGACCTTGAAAATCACCTCTCAAGTTTCCACTTTGGCAAATGCCCTCACCCCAAAGAGGCTAAGGCACAGATTTCCTGTTATAGCTTCTAGCTTTCACTTAGATTTTGGCCTCAGACTTTCTTACTACCTTGCAGTTCACCAATGCTTTTAGGAAGATATATTTTTGTGGTTTATTTTTACCTGCATTTTAAATTATTTTTCATGAGAAAACTTATTCTAATACCCAGGCCATCATATTACCAGAAATGCCTCTCACCTTGTATGGCACAGTCAGGCCTTCTCCATGCTTTCAGGCACGATTTAAGTCCTTTGGGCCTTGTTCCATGTGGATTTTACAAACATGAATTTAATCCAATGACCAAACATGGAGTATGAACTAAAGAGTCCCTAGTCCCATTGACAGAACAGATGGGATCTGCTTCTATCACCACCCCACGATGGGGGAAATGGAATTAGCAAAAATAATTTTGGAAATTGAGGGAGTTTCTAGAAGAGCAACCAACATTATGTTGTCTTCTTTTACAAACATGGTATGTTTAATCAGAAAGTAGAATTTAAATGCCATATGAATAGCCTTCAATAGTCTTCAGCTTTTGATTAGAGATTGAAAGAATAGGCCCCCAACTGTGGCTATTTGTTCATTTGTTGGCATAGGAATTCTAAATGCTATGTAGGGCAACTGTTCACTTGTGGTAGGATGGCCCACTAAAAGTACAGGTGGCTTGTTAGATGGACTTTATCTGTTAAATTTAAACCCATAAGGGATTGCCAAAAGATAAGAAAATTAGATGGTAAGTTAAAATACTGTAAAGAAAATTAGATTTGTTTTAGAGTACAAGTGTTTAAAAAACTATCCAGGCACAAATTTACCTTAATTTTTTCAATTTCTCACAATTGTACATCTCACTCTGGAGTCAGTGTTCATGATTTTGAAGAATGCTTATGTGTATTTTACAGTCTTAAGAAATACACATTTCCCAAGAGTATAATTTCACAAGAAAAAATACTACCCACAAAATTAGAATTTACTAATAGATAAAAGAAATCTTATAATGACATTTGCAAAAAACCTTCAATTACCTTGAATATAATTGTAGATACTTTGGGCTAGGGACAGAAAGGACTTAGACTATGTCTGTACTGCATGGTTTATTCTTTCCCGGGAGCCTGCCACATTCACTCTCTGTTTCTGAGCAAAGAAGCAATAACCTATTTTCTATCTAGGTTTCCATGCTTTAGATTAAAAATAATCATATATTTGGTTACTACTGATGGGACCAGGGAAAATGTCTGGGTATGAGAAAGGTAAGTGGTTTAAAATGTGGTTTTGCATGAGCAAATGACAATTGTAGGGTCATTCTTCTCCTGTTGGTGGTAACTTTAACAAATCAATTATATCTTCTCTTTTGAGAAATTTGAAAGTAATATAAGAAAGACCAAAATAGATAGTAGAATAAAACAGAATTCAAGAGATGCTGAAAGAATAGGATACAAGCAGAAAGCAATGAGGCAGTAGAAGCTGTGAACTGGCAGAAACCAGGAGGTAGAGTGGCAAGTAGAGAGAGGCAATTAGAGTGGCCCCAGGAAAAAGGAAGAAAGGGAAGGCCAAAATGAAAGTTGTTGGGTAATAGTGTATGGTGGGGATGCCGGTCTTGTTTTAGTTTCATGGAAAGTATCCAGCTCTCCATGATGGCTCTTTGCTTACTGCATGTGTTATCTTAAATTGCTTATGTATCATTTCAATAAACTCTCATTCCCTTAAGAAAATATGTTTCTGTTTCTTAATAATGGAAAGCTATTAATCAAACCAGCTCTGAGGGAAAACAGACAATGACCAAACTGGCTTTTTAGTAAAGTTGTCAAGAGCAAATTTGTCAAGCTGGGACAGTAGGTGTGTGTATATTTTGAGACTCTTTCTTCTTCAAATAAAAGCAATGATAGAATATAAATTGATACATATATAACTGATATTTATATATAATTGATGTATATAATATATATATCAATGAGAGTTAAACATTTAAAAATAGAAAATAAAAATCAAAGTCATAGCCACACTCTAAAATCAAGTTATGCATCTCTAGAAATGAAGCTGAGCTGAATGTGACAATGCAGCACTCACAGAACTACAGTGGAGTGGAGCTGTCGACTCCAGGCAAGGAAATGGGCAGAGGTACCTGGGAGTTCTACTCCTGTGTGTTAATGGAAAATAAAAGTGCTCTGTGTGAGGTGGGTGACTGTGGTCAGTTTACTGTTATAAAGCCTATGAAAAGCAGATGAAACACCTGTGACTAGCTTCTGGC
>NW_006778358.1:1014145-1024569 GCF_000442215.2 Lipotes vexillifer | reverse complement strand
GGAAAGAGAAGCACCCCCTGCCTCACCAGCAGGATGTGGGCCAAACTGCCATTGGCTCAGATTCCATGAAAATAATTCCCTCGATATCACCTCAGGACAGGTCCTTGAGCAGCTGGATAGAGGCAAAACTGCTCCATGGAAAAGGATGAGCTCAGAGCCAGAGATAAAAAACAGTCAAAGAAGTGAACGATATCCTACTCAAACAGAAGAAGCAATTCAGACTTGAGACTCCAACAGCAACTGTGACCTCAGCTGCCAACCTGCTGACCAGCCCAGGTTTCAGACCTGCCAGCTCCCATAATCAGGTAGATTTATTTTATTATATAAGTATATTATAATATATTATATATTATTATATATAATATTTAGTATATATTATTATATAAATATAGTGATTGAAGAATCACTATTTGAAAACAAAAGGTCAAAGAAACTTCCAGAAATGAAGAAACTCTATGGGCCCTCAGATTCAAAGTATAAACTGAATGCTGAGCAGGATAAATAAAAATCAATTCACACCAGACACATCAAAATGATATTATAAGCATTAGGAGGAAATCCTAAGACCCACCAAAGGAAAAGAAGCAATCTTAAAATCTTAAACTGATTTGACAAGAAATACAGATTACCTGCAAATGAACAACAGTTAGACTGAGAGCAATTTTCTCCACAAGAAAAATAAATGATAAAAAGGTAGTGGAGGACTGAAGAGAGAGTTGGGGAGAAGACTGAGAAGACCCGGGCGTGGGAGGAGGGTCTTGGTGCTCTGGCCAGGTGTCAGGCCTGAGCCTCTAAGGTGGGAGAGCTGAGTCCACAACATTGAACCACCAGAAACCTCCCGGCCCCAAGTAAAATCAATTGGAGAAGGCTATCCCAAAGATCCCCAACTAAACAGTAAGACCCACCTCTACCCAATGGCCAGCAAGCTCCAGTGCTGGACTCCCCATGCCAAACAACTAGCAAGACAGGAATACAATCCCACCCATTATGGGAGCAACTGCCTAAAATCATAGGTTCACAGACACCCCAAAACACAACACCAGATGTGGTCCTGCCCACCAGAAAGACAAGATCCAGCCTCATCCACCAGAACACAGACACCAGTCCCCTCCACCAGAAAGCCTACACAACACATTGAACCAACCTTACCCACTGGGGGCAGACACCAAAACAAAAGGGAACTACAGACTTGCAGCCTGCGAAAAGGAGACCCCAAACACAGTAAGTTAAATGAAATGAGAAGACAAAGAAATACACAGCAGATGAAGGAGCAAGGTAAAAACCCACCAGACCAAATAAATGAAGAGGAAATAGGCAGTCTACCTGAAAAAGAATTCAGAGTAATGATAGTAAAGATGATGCAAAATCTTGGAAATAGAATGGAGAAAATACAAGAAACGTTTAACAAGGACCTAGAAGAACTAAAGAGCAAACAAACAATGATGAACAAGACAATAAATGAAATTAAAAATTCTCTAGAAGGAACCAATAGCAGAATAATTTAGGCAGAAGAATGGACAAGTGACCTGGAAGATAAAATAGTGGAAATAACGATTGCAGACTGGAATAAAGAAAAGAGAATGAAAAGGATTGAGGACAGTCTTAGAGCCCTCTGGGACAACATTGGAATTATAGGGGTCCCAGAAGAAGAGAAAAAGATAGGGACTGAGAAAATAGTTGAAAAGATTATAGTTGAAAACTTCCTTAATATGGGAAAGGAAATAGTCAATCAAGTCCAGGAAGGGTAGAGAGACCCACACAGAATAAATTCAAGGAGAAACATGCCAAGACATATTAATCAAACTATCAAAAATTAAATAAAAAGAAAAATTATTTAAAGCAACAAAGGAAAAACACCAAATAACATACAAGGGAATCCCCATAAGGTAAACAGCTTATCTTTCAGGTGAAACTCTGTAGGCCAGAAGGGAATGGCAGGATATATTTAAAGTGATGAAAGGAAAAACATCTACAACCAAGATTACTCTACCTGACAAGGATCTCATTCAGATTTGATGGAGAAACTAAAACCTTTACAGACAAGCAAGAGCTAAGAGAATTCAGCACCACCAAACCAGCTTTACAACAAATGCTAAAGGAACTTCTCTAGGCAGGAAACACAAGAGAAGGAAAAGACCTACAGTAACAAAACAAAAACAATTAAGAAAATGGTAATAGGAACATACATATCGACACTTACCTTAAATGCAAATGGATTAAATGCCAAACAAAAGACATAGACTGGCTGAATGGATACAAAAACAAGACCTATATATATGCTTTCTACAAGAGACCCATTTCAGAACTAAGGACACATACAGCATGAAGTGAGGGGATGGAAAAAGATATTACATGCAAATGGAAATCAAAAGAAAGCTGGAGTAACAATTCTCATATCACACAAAATAGACTTTAAAATAAAGACTATTACAAGAGACAAAGAAAGACACTACATAATGATCAAGGAATCAATAGAAGAAGAAGATATAACAATTGTAAATATTTATGCACCCAACATGGGAGCACTTCAATACATAAGGCAAATGCTAACAACCATAAAAGGGGATAACAACAGTAACACAATGATAGTAGGGTATTTTAACAGCCCACCTTCACCAATGGACAGATCATCCAAAATGAAAATAAATAAGGAAACACAAGCTTTAAATGATACATTAATCAAGATGGACTTAATTGATATTTATAGGACATTCCACCCAAAAACAACAGAATACACTTTCTTCTCAAGTGCTCATGAAACATTCTCCAGGACAGATCATATCTTGGGTCACAAATCAAGCCTTGGTAAATTTAAGAATTTTGAAATTGTATCAAATTTCATTTCTGACCACAACACTGTGAGACTAGATATCAATTACAGGAAAAAAATACCAATACATGGAGGCTAAACAATACACTATTTAATAACGAAGAGCTCACTGAAAAAATCAAAGAGGAAATAAAAGAATACCTAGAAACAAATGTCAATGAAAACCTGATGACCCCAAACCTATGGGATGCAGCAAAAGCAGATCTAAGAGGGAAGTTTATAGCAATACAATCCTACCTCAAGAAACAAGAAACATCTCAAATAAACAACCTAAACTTACACCTAAAGCAAAGATAGAAAGAAGAACAAAAAAACCCCAAAGTTAGTAGAAGGAAAGAAATCATAAATATCAGAAAAGAAATAAATGAAAAAGAAATGAAGGAAAAGATAGCAAAGATCAATAAAACTAAAAGCTGGTTCTTTGAGAAGATAAACAAAATTGATAAACCACTAGCCAAAATCATGAAGAAAAAAGGGGAGAAGACTCAAATCAACAGAATTAGAAATGAAAAGGGAGAAGTAACAACTGACACTGCCAAAATACAAAGGATCATGAGAGATTACTATAAGCAATTATGTGTCAGTAAAATGGATAACCTGGAAGATACTGACAAAATCTTAGAAAAGCACAACCCTCCGAGCCTGAACCAGAAAGAAATAGAAAATATGAAGAGACCAATCATAAGCACTGAAATCGAAACTATGATAAAAAATCTTCCAAAAAACAAGAGCCAAGAACCAGATGGCTTCACAGGCGAATTCTATCAAACATTTAGAGAAGAGCTAACACCTATCCTTCTCAAAATCTTCCAAATTATAGCAGAGGGAGGAACACTTCCAAACTCATTTTAAAAGGCCACCATCACCCTGACACCAAAACCAGACAAGGACGTCACACAAAAAAGAAAACTACAGGCCAATATCACTGATGAACATAGATGCAAAAATCCTCAACAAAATACTAGCAAACAGAATCCAACAGCACATCAAAAGGATCATACACCATGATTAAGTGGGGTTTATCCCAGGAATGCAATGATTCTTCAGTATACACGAATCAATCAATGTGATACACCATATTAACAAATTGAAGAATAAAAACCATGTGATCATCTCAATAGATGCAGAAAAAGCTTTCAACAAAATTCAACACCATTTGTGATAAAAACTCTCCAGAAAGTAGGCATAGAGGGAACCTACCTCCACATAATAAAGGCCATATATGATAAACCCACAGCCAACATCGTTCTCAGTGTTCAAAACTGAAACCATTTTCACTAAGATCAGGAACAAGACAAGGGTGCCCACTCTCATCATTATTATTCAACATAATTTTGGAAGTTTTAGCCACAGCAATCAGAGAAGAAAAATGAAATAAAAGGAATCCAAATCAGAAAAGAAGTGAAACTGTCACTGTTTGCAGATGACATGATACTATACGTAGAGAATCCTAAAGATGCTACCAGAAAACTACTAGAGCTAATCAATGAATTTGCTAAAGTAGCAGGGTACAAAATTAATGCACAGAAATCTCTTGCATTCCTATACACTAATGATTAAAAATCTGAAAGAGAAATTAAAGAAACACTCCCATTTACCACTGCAATAAAAAGAATAAAATACCTAGGAATAAACTTACCTAAGGAGACAAAAGACCTGTATGCAGAAAACTGTAAGACACTGATGAAAGAAATTAAAGATGATACAAACAGATGGAGAGATATACCATGTTCTTCGATTGGAAGAATCAACATTGTGAAAATGACTCTACTACACAAAGCGGTCTACAGATTCAAAGTAATGCTTATTAAACTAACAATGGTATTTTTCACAGAACAAGAACAAAAAATTTTACAATTTTTATGAAAACACAAAAGACCCTGAATAGCCAAAGAAATCTTGAGAGAGAAAAACGGAGCTGGAGGAATCAGGCTCCCTCACTTCAGACTATACTACAAAGCAACAGTAATCAAGAGAGTATGGTACTGGCAAAAAAGCAGAAATATAGATCCATGGAACAGGATAGAAAGTCCAGTGATAAACCCACACCATATGGTCACCTTATCTTTGATAAAGGAGGCAAGACTATACAATGGAGAAAAGGCAGCCTCTTCAATAAGTGGTGCTGGGAAAACTGGACGGCTACATGTAAAAGAATGAAATTAGAACACTCCCTAACACCCTACACAAAAATAAACCCCAAATGGATTAAAGACCTAAATGTAGGGCCAGACACTATAAAACTCTTAGAGGAAAACATAGGCAGAACATTGTATGACATAATCACAGCAAGATCCTTTTCGACCCACCTCCTAGAGAAATGGAAATAAAAAAAAAAGGGACCTAATGAAACTTAAAAGCTTTTGGACAGAAAAGGAAGCCATAAACAAGGAGAAAATATTTGCAATTTAAGCAACGGACAAAGGTTTAGTCTCCAAAATATACAAGCAGCTCATGCAGCTCAATATTAAAAAAACAAAAACCCAATCCAGAAGACCTAAACAGACATTTCTTCAAAGAAGATAAACAGATTGCCAACAAACACATAATATGCTCAACATCATTAACCATTAGAGAAATGCAAATCAAAACCACAATGAGGTATCACCTCACACAGGTCAGAACACAGGCCATTAGCAAAAAATCTACAAACAATAAATGCTGGAGAGGGTGTGGAGAAAAGGGAACCCTCTTGCACTGTTGGTGGGAATGTAAATTGATACAGCCACTATGGAGAACAGTATAGGGGTTCCTTAAAAAAACGAAACATAGAATTACCATACGACCCAGCAATCCCACTACTCAGCATATACCCTGAGAAAAACCATAATTAAAAAAGAGTCATGTACCACAATGTTCATTGCAACACTGTTTACAATAGCCAGGACATGGAAGCAACCTAAGTGTCCATCGAGAGATCAATGGATAAAGAAGATGTGGCACATATATACAATGGAATATTACTCAACCATAAAAAGAAATGAAATTGAACTATTTGTAGTGAGGCGGATGGACCTAGAGTCCGCCATACAGAGTGAAGTAAGTCAGAAAGAGAAAAACAAATACCATATGCTAACACATATATATGGAATCTAAAAAAAGAAAAAATGGTTCTAATGAACCTAGGGGCAGGACAGGAATAAAGACTCAGATGTAGAGAATGGACTTGAGGACACGGGGAGAGGGAAGGGTAAGCTAGGAGAAAGTGAGAGAGTGGCAATGACATATAAACATTATCAAATGTGAAATAGATAGCTATTAGGAAGCAGCTGCATAGCACAGGGAGATCAGCTCGGTGCTTTGTGATGATGTAGAGGGGTGGGATAGGGAGGGTGGGAGGCAGACGCAAGAGGGAGAGGATATGGGGATATATGTATACATATAGCTAATTCACTTTGTTATACAGCAGAAACTAACACAACATTGTAAAGCAATTATACTCCAATAAAGGTGTTAAAAAAAAAAAAGACAGTGGAATAATATCCTCAGAGTGTTGAGGGAAAATATGTCTTGACCTGGATTACTATATTTGATTAAGATATGCTTTGCACATCAGGGTTAAATGAAGACATTCCCAAGAATCTAGAGTGTGCCTGCCAGAGTTCTCCACTGGAAGAACTAATTAAGGGCATAAGGTAACTCAGAAAAGAAGTAGGATGTAAAACAAAGCAAACACTCATGAAGAGAAAATTCTAGGTAAATTAAATTAAGTTTTGACTGCAAAAAGAACTGCTAATTTTTATGTTTACAAATGCGACAAAAAAGAGTTCTATATGAAATAAAATATATGATGGCAGCCATGCAATCACAAGGCGAATTGTGTGTATTTGTCTCGAATTTAGTGGGGAAGAATAGAGACACCAATTAACTTGAAAGGACTCTGATTTACACTGAATTTGTGTTCAGTGTATTTCAATATACTAATGCTCATTTTGCAGACGTGCTAGATAACGTAAAGAAATTAACAGCTGCTTGCCCCTACAGAGAATTATATGAGTGCTACTGCTACAAATGCAGAGTTATATTGGTGTGTTTTTCTGGTGACTCATATATGATTAGCAGTGTTGCCTTCAGTAACATGAGTTCCAAAACGTTGACAAACTTTTGGTAAAATCCTGAGCCAAAGTGTCATTTTCCTTTGGTTTCCATTGTGCATTTCTGAAAAATTCTGTATAAATTAAAACTGTGCAAAAATACTTTGTATATACAGTCAATCCTCATTATTCACGGATTCTGTATTTGCGAATTTTTCTACTTGCCAGAATTTATTTGTAACCTTAAAATTGATACTGGCACTACTCTTGCCATCTTTGTTGGGAGTGTGCAGAGCAGAAAAAAATCTGAGTCACCACCGTGCGTGTTCCCAGCTGGGGTGGCACAACACGGCCTTGTCTCACTCCTTCAGCTCTCGTACTGAAAACAGGGGTCCTTTTGTGGTCTATTTAGTGCAATGCTTTTCACATTTTTGTGCTTTTCGTTGGTGATTTTGCTGTTTAAGATGCCCTCAAAGCACAGTGCTGAAGTGTTGTCTAATGCTCTTAAGCACAAGGAGGCTGTGATGTGCCTTATGGAGAGAATATGTGGGTTCGTAAGCTTCGTCCAGGCATGAGTTATGGTGCTGTTGGCTATAAGTTTGATGTTAACAAATCAACAATGAATGTCTTTAAACAGAAGTAGACATAAAACAAGGTTATGTATCGATGGGTTGATGAAAATGTTATGACCAGAGGCTCGCAGCAACCTAACTCTGTATTTCCCTTAGGAGCAATGGGTTAGTAGTTGCTAATTCAGTCTTTATGCTGACTGTATAGAACACAACTACCACAGATTATGAGAATCAACTATATAGGTAAAACGGAGATGTCCAGAATAAAGAGGAATTTTGCCTCATAACTGTCTGGTAGGACTTTTGAAAATCGTGTGCAATTTAGGACAATTCTTGTTGTGCAGGACTGCCCCACGAATTGCAGGCCATCTAGCATCCTTGGTCCCACCCACTAAACGCCAATAGCATCTCCTTCTCACAAAGATGCCCATGACCAAAGACTTCATCTATAATTTCCAAAATGCTGCCAGGTAGAGAACCACTTCCATAGAGAAAGGCCTTGGGTATAAGGTGGGACTTGAGTTCCAGTGAGTCTGTGCCATACATTGAATCCTAATTTCTACTCAACTCTGATGCCCAAAGTCTCTAAAACCTGGCATGTTAGCATATTTTCTCCAGAAAAATCAGATTCTCCATAAAGGTGTTCTCAGGTCAGTTCACTTGCTGCGAGTTTCTTTAACTTAGATTTCAGTCTATGCTCAAAACAGCCACTCTAGTTCTCTTGTTGAGGGAGCAGTAGAATATTCCAGGAGACTGGTCTTGAGAAGAGAAGAGCTTGTGGAATCTTCAAGCCAAAAAGGGATCATCAGTTGGGATTAGCATTAAATGGAAATCCAGGAGGTCTCAAAAGTCACTGCTCATCAGATTAATACTGTGATGTTTGTTTTCATTTTTCTTCTTCTTCAATTTCTACTTTCACCCTTTTCCCCTCTCCAAATGGAGAAGGATTGCAAAAGCACACAGTGAGCACTACCAGGCCTTGTATTTATTCAAAGGATCATACTACCCTGCTTACCTGTAAGTCAGGTCTTGTCAGAGGTGTAGGTTGAGGAGATGCATCAAGAACATACATTTTTTTTTAAAGATTTTTAGAAATTTCATGTAATGTCTGAAACATTTATATTAACATATTTCCATACAAATAACCCAAAGAAAGTTTAGTATTAGTTGTTTTTATTGTTTGTTTGTTTGTTTATACTACAGGCTTTTATTAGTCATCAATTTTATACACATCAGTGTATACATGTCAATTCCATTCGCCCAATTCAGCACACCACCATCCTCACCCCACTGCAGTTTTCCCCCCTTGGTGTCCATACGTTTGTTCTCTACATCTGTGTCTCAACTTCTGCCCTGCAAACTGGTTCATCTGTACCATTTTTCTAGGTTCCACATATATGCGTTAATATACTATATTTGTTTTTCTCTTTCTGACTTACTTCATTCTGTATGACAGTCTCTAGATCCATCGACATCTCAACAAATGACTCAATTTTGTTCCTTTTTATGGCTGAGTAATATTCCATTGTATATATGTACTACACCTTCTTTATCCATTCGTCTGTCAATGGGCATTTAGGTTGCTTCCATGACCTGGCTATTGTAAATAGTGCTGCAATGAACATTGGGGTGCATGTGTCTTTTTGAATTATGGTTTTCTCTGGGTATTTTCCCAGTAGTGGGATTGCTGGATCATATGGTAATTCTATTTTTAGTTTTTTAAGGAACTCCATACTGTTCTCCATAGTGGCTGTATCAATTTACATTCCCACTAACAGCGCAGGAGGGTTCCCTTTTCTCCACACCCTCTCTAGCATTTGTTGTTTGTAGATTTTCTGATGATGCCCATTCTAACTGGTGTGAGGTGATACCTCATTGTAGTTTTGATTTGCATTTCTCTAATAATTAGTGATGTTGAGCAGCTTTTCATGTGCTTCTTGCCCATCTGTATGTCTTCTTTGGAGAAATGTCTATTTAGGTCTTCTGCCCATTTTTGGATTGGGTTGTTCGTTTCTTTAATACTGAGCTGCATGGGCTGTTTATATATTTTGGGGATTAATCTTTTGTCCGTTGATTCATTTGCAAATATTTTCTCCCATTCAGAGGGTTGTCTTTTTGTCTTGTTTATGGTTTCCTTTGCTGTGCAAAAGCTTTGAAGTTTCATTAGGTCCCATTTGTTTATTTTTGTTTTTATTTCCATTACTATAGGAGGTGGATCAAAAAAGATCTTGCTGTGATTTATGTCAAAGAGTGTTCTTCCTATGTTTTCCTCTAAGAGTTTTATAGTGTCTGGCCTTAAATTTAGGTCTCAAATCCATTTTGAGTTTATTTTTGTGTCTGGTGTTAGGGAGTTTTCTAATTTCATTCTTTTACATGTAGCTGTCCAGTTTTCCCAGCACCGCTTATTGAAGAGACTGCCTTTTCTCCATTGTATATTCTTGCCTCCTTTGTCATAGATTAGTTGACCATAGGTGCATGTGTTTATCTCTGGGCTTCCTGTCTTGTTCCATTGATCTATGTTTCTGTTTTTGTGCCAGTACCATATTGTCTTGATTACTGTACCTTTGTAGTATAGTCTGAAGTCAGGGAGTCTGATTCCTCCAGCTCCGTTTTTCTCCATCAAGATTGCTTTGACTATTCAGGGTCTTTTGTGTCTCCATACAAATTTTAAGATTTTTTGTTCTAGTTCTGTAAAAAATGCCATTGGTAATTTGTTAGGGATTGCATTGAATCTGTAGATTGCATTGAGTAGTATAGTCATTTTCACAATGTTGATTCTTCCAATCCAAGAACATAGTATATCTGTCCATCTGTTTGTATCATCTTTAATTTCTTTCATCAGTGTCTTATAGTTTTCTGCATACAGGTCTTTTGTCTCCCTAGGTAGGTTTATTCCTAGATGCTTTATTCTTTTTGTTGCAATGGTAAATGGGAGTGTTTCCTTAATTTCTCTTTCAGATTTTTCATCATTAGTGTATAGGAATGCAA
>NW_006778358.1:1008906-1014114 GCF_000442215.2 Lipotes vexillifer | reverse complement strand
GAGAGTGGACATCCTTGTCTTGTTCCTGATCTTAGAGGAAATGCTTTCAGTTTTTCACCATTGAGAATGATGTTTGCTGTGGGTTTGTCATATATGGCCTTTATTATGTTGAGGTAGGTTCCCTCTATGCCCACTTTCTGGAGAGTTTTTATCATAAATCGGTGTTGAATTTTGTCAAAAGCTTTTTCTGCATCTATTGAGATGATCATATGGTTTTTATTCTTCAATTTGTTAACATGGTGTATCACAATGCTTGATTTGCGTATATTGAAGAATCCTTGCATCCCTGGGATAAATCCCACTTGATTGTGGTGTATGATCCTTTTAATGTGTTGTTGGATTCTGTTTACTAGTATTTTGTTGAGGATTTTTGCATCTATATTCATCAGTGATATTGGTCTGTAATTTTCTTTTTTTGTAGTATCTTTGTCTTGTTTTGGTATCAGGGTGATGGTGGCCTCATAGAATGAGTTTGGGAGTGCTCCTTCCTCTGCAATTTCTTGGAAGAGTTTGAGAAGGATGGGTGTTAGCTCTTCTCTAAATGTTTGATAGAATTCACCTGTGAAGCCATCTGGTCCTGGACTTTTGTTTGTTGGAAGATTTTTAATCACAGTTTCAATTTCATTACTTGTGATTGGTCTGTTCATATTTTCTGTTTCTTCCTGGTTCAGTATTGGAAGGTTATACCTTTCTTGGAATTTGTCCATTTCTTCCAGTTTGTCCATTGTATCAGTATAGAGTTGCTTCTAGTAGTCTCTTAGGATGCTTTTTAATCTCTGCGGTGTCTGTTGTAACTTCTCCTCTTTCATTTCTAATTGTAATGATTTGAGTCTTCTCCCTCTTTTTCTTGATGAGTCTGGCTAATGGTTTATCAATTTTGTTTATCTTCTCAAAGAACCAGCTTTTAGTTTTATTGATCTTTGCTGCTGTTTTCTTTGTTTCTAATTCATTTATTTCTGCTCTGATCTTTATGATTTCTTTCCTTCTGCTAACTTTGGGTTTTGCTTGTCTTCATTTTCTAGTTCCTTTAGGTTTAGGTTAGAGTGGTTACTTGAGATTTTTCTTGTTTCTTTAAGTAGGATTGTATTGCTATAAACTTCCCTCTTAGAACTGCTTTTGCTGCATTCCATAGGTTTTGGATCATTGTGTTTTCATTGTCATTTGTCTCTAGGTATTTTTTGATTTCCTCTTTGATTTCTTCAGTGATCTCTTGGTTATTTAGTAACGTATGGTTTAGCCTCCATGTGTTTGTGTTTTTTACGTTTTTTTCCCTGTAATTCATTTCAAATCTCATAGAGTTGTGGTCAGAAAAGATGCTTGATATGATTTCAATTTTCTTAAATTTACTGAGGCTTGATTTGTGACCCAAGATATGATCTATCCTGGAGAATGTTCTGTGCATACTTGAGAAGAAATTGTAATCTGCTGTTTTTGAATGGAATGTCCTATAAATATCAATTAAATCTATCTGGTCTATTGTGTCATTTAAAGCTTCTGTTTCCTTATTTATTTTCATTTTGGATGATCTGTCCATTGGTGTGAGTGAGGTTTTAAAGTCCCCCACTATTATTGTGTTACTGTCGATTTCCTCTTTTAGAGCTGTTAGCAGTTGCCTTATGTATTGAGGTGCTCCTATGTTGGGTGCATATATATTTATAATTGCTATATCTTCTTGGATTGAACACTGATCATTATGTAGTGTCCTTCCATGTTTCTTATAACATTCTTTATTTTAAAGTCTATTTTATCTGATATGAGTATAGCTACTCCAGCTTTCTTTTGATTTCCATTTGCATGGAATATCTTTTTCCATCCCCTCACTTTCAGTCTGTATGTGTCCCTAGGCCTGTAGTGGGTCTCTTGTAGGCAGTATATATATGGGTCTTGTTTTTGTATCCATTCAGCAAGCCTGTGTCTTTTTATTGGAGCATTTAATCCATTCATGTTTAAGGTAATTATTGATATGTATGTTCTTGTCTATCTTTCTGTGGATGTGGTTTTTGTTCCACAGGCTGCAGGATTGTAGTTCTTCTTTCTTCTGCTGTCTGTCCTCTGGTCATGAAGGTAGTTTTATGAAGACTCACAGTGGTGCTAGATTACCAACTGGGGATGCAAAGACCTTGAATCACTCCTGCCTTGAGAAGCTTGCAGTCCTTTAAGGAAGACACCAAAGAACAGCACATTTCAATATATTGAGATGACATTGCAGGTAGCCCCAAGAAGAGGCCCATAACTCATCCCTGGGGAGGGAGTGAGGATGGGTCCGTAAGACTGTCTGGAAGAGGTGTTACACTTGAGCTGATTCCTTAAGGAAGTCTGAGTTTCCCAGACTACCTTATGCCAGCTTCCTTAAGGTTAAGGGTCACTTTTAAGTCACCTAAAACTCTTTCCAACCACTCTTGGACCAGATTTATTCCATCCACAAATTCAACAGCTATATCATAGCAGTGAATTGTGTAGTTGGAACAGTTGAACACTTTGCTTCCAATACATTAAGTTAGTCATGAAAACTCCCAAACAGTTCCAGCACATTTGCTGGATTTATTTAACATCTGTATTTTAGGGAGGTCTAAGCTTTATAGACTGTTTCATTGATTCTTATATCAAATATCAGTAAAAGGTTAAATTTGGTGTTCAGTGACATTCTCCAGGCAACCTTTTCAAAGCTAAAACTGAAAATAATGGATGTGACATTTCTTCCAGGAAATCTTCTCCACCAAGTCCAGTCTTGAACCCTTAAAAGACTGAGCAGTTTTGGACTGTATCAAACCTGCCAGTTTCTTGTGATTGGAGCTGCAAATAGTTCAACTGGACAAAGTGTCAGGCGACATGGGTTCTTTTAGCTGGAAAGAATTCAAAAAAGGGAGGAAGGAAGGGAGATAGAGAAAGGGAGAAGGAGGAAGGAACGGAGGGAGGGAGGAAGAGGAGAGAGAGATAGAGAGACAGAAACAGAGAGAGAAAGAAAGTAGTTGAACATCAAGAGTAGCCTCATCCCCATCACTGATGAATAAAAAATAAAGGAATTAAACAGTTGATCCCTTTCTAAAGAGGCACTGTGGTATAGTAGGAAAAGCTGGGAATAAAATATGAATTCAAAGCCATTTCCATCATGTACTAACTGTGCAGTCACATGAAATTAAACTGAGCTTTGGTCTAGTTTAATGAAGAAAACTGGCTTGATAAGAGCACCTAATTCATAGCATTGTTGTGAGGGTTAAATGATGTAAAAGATGTAGAGTACTTAGAAGAATTGCCACTTAATAAATATGTTATAATAATAAAAATAGTTATCGTTATTTATGATATAATATTATTATAATTATTAGTAGTGATAGTACAATTTTGACTTTATTGAAAAACACAGAAGGAAAAGTGAGTGCAGTATGTCCATTTGGGTTAGATATCTACTGCCAATCTGAAATCTGTTGGGATAACTTGAAGGACAAATGCATATTCATTTCCTAGGGCTGCGGTAACAAATGACAACAAACTGGGTGGCTTAAAGCAATGGAACTTTATTCTAAAGTTCTGGAGGCCACAGATCAGAAATCAACATGCCAGTAGGGTTGTGTTCCCTCCCAAGGCTGTAGGGGAGATTCTGTTCTTTGTCTCTTCCAGCTCTTCGTGGCTTCAGGTGTTCTTTGACTTGTGGCCTCATCATTCCAATCGCTGTCTCTCTGGCCACATCCTTCCTCCTCATCTCTGTCTTTTCGTCTGTGTGCCTCTTATGAGGACACTTGTCTTTGGATTTAGGACCAACCTGATAATCCAAGATGATCTCCTCATCACAAAATGATTAACTTAATTATGTCCACAAAGATCCTTTTTCCAAATAAAGTAACATTCACAGGTTCCAGGGTTTAGGATATGGATATATCTTCTGGCAGGGGGCTACTACACACATATGTCTGTATATTATGTTTTAATAGCATGATACTTGGGGTGTAAGCAACATTTTGTTTTCAGAGAACAAATGCATGCAGTTAAAGTGTAAAATAGATAGCTAGTGGGAAGCAGCTGCATAGCATAGAGAGATCAGCTCGGTGCTTTGTGACCACCTCGAGGGGTGGGATAGGGAGGGTGGGAGGGAGACTCAAGAGGGAGGGGAAATGAGGATATATGTATACATATAGCTGATTCACTTTGTTGTACAGCAGAAGCTACCACAACATTGTAAAGCAATTATACTCCAATAAAGATGCTAAAAAAAAAAAAGGTGGAGACCGTGCCAGGCAGTGAGTAATGTATGATGGTTGTTAGCTGTAAGGACAGCAAGCTGCGGTGGTTGGGCACATGGAGAACACACAGGCATCAAGACTTGGAATGTACTTCAGGGTCTATCACTTACCAGTTTCTTGCCTCTACCTGCTTTCCTTTCCTGAGTGTCAACAGTCTTTAAAATGAGATGATTTGCTCTTGATACCCAGGATGTTGTAAGTATCAAAATAGACACTCTACATGAAAATGCTTTGATAACCCCAAGAAATATCTTCCTTTTGAACACTGCACTCCTCCTCCTTCTCCACTGGTGTCACAGGTAGGCT
This sequence comes from Lipotes vexillifer, assembly GCF_000442215.2. Lineage (NCBI taxonomy): Eukaryota > Metazoa > Chordata > Mammalia > Artiodactyla > Lipotidae > Lipotes > Lipotes vexillifer. Next base: position 1,009,570 of record NW_006778358.1, on the reverse strand, counting down.
TCCCTGCTCTCTGTTCACTCCAGGCTCCTGGCATCCTCTCTCAGGGCACACTGTACTTACTCAACACACAGTGTGAATGTGTAGATGTATCATGTCAGCAGCCTAATTTCTGTTTTCCCCTGAGCCCTGAGCTTCCTGCAGTAGAGACTGCAATAACCCAGGACCCAGGATAGCACTTGGTACACAGTAGTCATTCATTGGATGACATTGGAGTGTTAAAAGGAATAAATGCTTCCTCAAGTGCATGCACCTCAGTGACGCTCGTCTGTGAAAAAATGAAACAGACACACTATGAAACTTGCTGATGCAATAAGTATAGGCCTGGAATATTTAAGTTGTTGAAAAAATGAAGGGTGGAATGAATGAATAACCAGCCTGATGAGTTAGTATAATAAATAAATAATAAAATAAGATTGCTTGACGGAAATGTACTTACTGAATAATTTAATATGTAAATAAGATGTCTATTTTTTAATAATTAAGCATTCTTAAGGCACAATAGTAACATAATGTCAAATGTTAAATGACATTTATAAAGCTCCTTATATTTCCTCAAAGAGTTCTCATATTTTTGCTATGTATATTTGTCAAAGGATGATGAGAACACCACTTAACTTCTGAAGCTAAAAAAAGACATGTTGCTTATTTCTGACTATAGGGAAAG